>NC_045618.1:14557916-14857916 GCF_009829155.1 Mustela erminea
TACCATGTACCTCATAGCTTTCTTGGGCAGTGGAAACAGAAAAGTTAAAAGTGCTGACTCTGGAACCAGAATTTGTAAACATTTTTAAAAAAGATTTTATTTATTTATTTGAGAGAGAGGGAGAGAGAAGAAGAGGAGCAGAGGGAAAGGGAGAAGGAGGTTCTGCACTGAGCAGAGAGCCTGATGCAGGGCTCAATCCCATGACCCTGAGATCATGACCTGAGCTGAGAGAATCAGACACTTAACTGACTGAGCCACTCAGTTGCCCCTGGAATCCGAATTCTTGTACTCCCACTTCCTATGTGATCTAAGAAAAATACTTAATCTCTCCCTTTAAAATACTTACTTTAAAATACTTAGAAAAATACTGAATTTCTCCCTTTAAAGTGGGGACACAAGTAATTTCCATCTCAGAGTTGTTGTAAAATGAATTAATTATTATATAGGAGGCATATGGAACACTCCTGATCCCAAATAAGGCTTCAGTGTCAGTCATTTTTATCATCTCATGGATTTCTCTTTCTCTTCCTTCCATTCTCTTATTTCATTATCCTCCAAAATCAGGCATATGTTTTCTTTTTCTTCTGGGATACCTTCACACAAGGTTTTTCTTAAGTAACCATATCCTGAGGATCTCACCAGTTACCCAAGAAATTTATGAAAGTATTTATTCAGGTCCCTCAGGAAACTATTCTGGAAAGTAAGGTTGCCCCTATGAAAAAGAAAGGAAGTTCCTATGTCTGCAGAGGCTTCAAAGGCATGGTCATATTGTTTCGGGGTGTCTCAATCTCAGCATACGATAGTTAATTTTTTTCTTCTCAGTCTCTTCCCTGGACGTACCTTACATATTCTGGCCTGTCTCTCCACACACATTCCATTATTCCTGTCTGAAAGGCCAATTCTGAAGTTTCCAAATGGCCAAGTTATACACATCCTTTATGACCCCTTCCATATAGTAGCTTCCCACTCATAAATCATCCCCTATTCCGCAATTCAGTGGCATTGCATAAATCTAAAGCAGTGTTTATTACTTTGTTTTATAATCAGGTGTATATATACTTATTATGCTTTATGAACTCCAGGCATCTTAATGGCAAGGACTTTGGGTGATCACCTTTATTTTACAACGTCAACTGTAGTGTACACATTCAATAAGTGTTTACTGAATGAATAAATACCTGTGTATGAAAGGGAGTGTTTCAATTTCCCCTACTGGGCATTGGGAATAGCCAGTAATAAACAGCAATTAGAAATACATGGTTTGTGGTCAGTCTAACTTCTGCATTCTTCTGTCAGAACCTAGGTGATCAGATGGAGCAACTCGGCATGGCACACCAGTATACTGATTTCTCACTGTGCTTCCAACAAACCCACACTTCAGCTGAAGGAAACTCTTTCAGTGACCTGATTGCATACAGTTATTTTGTGTCTCTGAGGAATAAATACCCGTCATTCTCTAGCTCAGAAGGAGACAAGGACTTCACCTTTCTTCTCTATGGTCCCAGAATCTAACAGTGTCTGCTCTTACTGGATGCTCAATAACCACTTGTGGTTGGGAAAATGAATGGATCCACATTCCCAGTTGTTATATAAATACAAATTTGACAACACCATGACGAAAAGGTAGAGGAAGAGACTTTGGAAGTGTGTCATGAAATGATTCTGCATTATAACTCAACTGACTACAACCAACTAGGTGGGGAGGAGATGTTGAATACTTTGGTATAACTTGTAGACACATGACATGGACGTAGTTAGATGAGGAACATAGCCTTTTTTTCTCCTTGTTGGAAGGATCTAGAGCTGAGGAGACATCAGTATTCATATCTATTATTACCATTATTCTTAAATAATTTAACATGAATTTACAACTGAACTCACTAGACCTTATAAATATAAAAAAGAGAGAGAGAGAGAGAGAGAGAGAAAAGAAAGAAAGATAACTCTGGCTAAGAGCAAGACTGATATCCAAAAAGACTTCCTTCAAGGATGTGCTGTCATTCGTAGACTTTAGGTTTATCTAAGATGTGCACAGAGCATGGAACATCATATATCTCGTCTGAAAATATCTTAAATGCTATGACATTAGCCACTTGCTTATAATTAAAGTATGTTGCCATTTCACCAAGCTTTCATTTACAGAAGAAAGTGCAAATTCCATTCCCCTTGAACTTTAGCTACTTCCAACTTTTTTCTTTGTTCTTTTCTTTAAAGCTTTGCAACAAATGCATCCCCATATGCTTATATTAGTTCATCTAGTATTAAACATATTGGCTGTGCGAAATGTTGGCACCCATTAATAAATGTTTTCATTTTTTCATTCTCTCTCTTTTTTTAACTTTAGATTCTTCCTTTGACTACATAAGCAACAGCTGTCTAGCTGCCTGCACAAGACTGGATCTAATGCCTCTACAGAAATCTAGGTCAAAACACTTGGAATGCATGAATATCAAACAGAGTTTTCAAAACAGCAAATGAATACATCTTTAACTGGTGACATTTTCCTGTAGCATATGGCTGCAAGCTCAGGGGACTGGATGCTTTTTTGATGAATACGTTCCATCAAAAACTAGGGGATGGCAGTAGGCTTTTGCCACCTTCTGTTTTACCTTATGAAATGATAATACAAATGCATAGATAGATACAATGATCGCAAGGCTTTTACCTTCAGACCTATTCTCAAGATGTGTTTTCCCCATTTGGATGAGGATGCTTTGTCTTTAACTGGGCTTGGGTTTATCCATGACTGTCAAAGGTAACAACCAGTGGAAGCAGTTGTCTTTCTTGTGCAGAGTTTGATTGGTAGAAACCTTCATAAAATTGAACTAAAAAGCAAATATTTACCCAAGTAAGAAATTGGGGAGCTTGATCACATGAGTAACTTATAGCCACTGTGGCAAAAATGAAAAATTTGAATCCTATGTCAAATGTCAATATTGAGAGGCTGGTTAATCATTTACCAATGAGGCACACAGAGAAAAAGCCCAAGGAAATTGGAGGCTGGCTCCCTAATCCTGAATCTGCCACCAATAATTCATTGTGACCCTGGACATATCCTTTCATCTCTCTGACTTCCCTGTTCTTCTATTTTGAGAAATGACAGGACAGGACCACATTATGTGTCTGATCTCTCCCAGCTCTAAACTTCCAGGTTTGTACGTTCATGAAGTTTATAAAGCTGTTTTATCGTTAAAGGCATCATGTTGATTGAAATAGCAGCGACAGAGAAGAATAGGCTTTGATTTCTTTCTTTAGTCGACTGAAGATTTGTTTTTTAAAGAGAAAAATTGTTTAGAATCCTCCCTCATCCCTATCAGTAAAAGAAGACCACAGGGGGGCTATGCTGGTTAAGCAGGGGAGGGAGGAGGGATGGGCCCTTGGCCTCTCTGACCGCCTCCCCTTCTTTTCAAGGCAGCATCTGAAACCTGTATGGGGAAGGGTTGGCTCCCCATCAACCTCACTGTGAAAACCAGTGGCTGGGAAAATGAGCATGTGGGGGTATTTAGTAAGTAACGGTGGCAATGGAAGAAGGAAGTGTTAGACACTGAATTTTTCTCTTAATGCACTCAGCAAATTTTTATTAAGCAAAGAAAGCATTTCAGCTGCAGGTTAAACTTGAAGCCTGATGTTCTGCTCCTGGTTTGGCTTTTGTTTACAAAACAACCGGTAGAACTTATGAGTATCCCAAGAATTTACAGATGAACCATTTTATTCACAAAGTTGACTGGTCACTTCTCTTGATTGAGGAGAAGATTGATGGTGTCCCAATAATATTCTGAAAACTGCCTTCAGAAAAATACTCATTACTTTCAAATAATTATAGATGATTTCTTCCTCCCTCCAGACTCATCCTGTTCCCCACCTAACCTCATTACAAGCCTTCCTGAGCTGTCTATGCATATAAACTTGCATGTGTACATATGTGAGTGTGTGTGTGTGTTTTTTTTGGTGAGGTGATAGTATATGGTACGTACTTAAAAGCACTTGGCTTTTTAAGTTTAATAATATTTCTTAAATACCATACTTCAACATTGATGTGTAATCTACATCTTTGTAAATGCTTCACAGTCTTTAATTGTGGATGTATAAAAATTTCTATACTGACTCATCTTAAAGGGCATTTACAGGGTTATACTTTTTTTTCCCCCTATTTACTTACAAAGTAGCAATGAATGTCCATGTAGGTGAGTATGTATAAATATGTGTGATAGCATCTAAAGGCTAATCTCCCAGAAATAATCTTGTTGAAGGATATGTGCACACTTAATTTAAGCGCAGAGTGCCAAATAATATTTAACTACAGTTATTATTTTCAGTTTGTTAAATTATGACTATAGTTGAACATCTTTTCATATGTTTAAAAATTACTTGTATGTAAAACTCTGTTCATATTCTTTGTCCATAAATGGAGTTAGGACAACTTAGTAGCCATCTGGAAAAAAAAAATAAAATTGTATTCCTACTTTATTTCCAACACCAAAATAAACTCCAGATGGACCAAAGATTTTACGCTAAAAATAAATGCATTAAAGTACTATTAGAAAACATGAGAAGATGTTTTTTGTAAGTAATCCCGAACTAAGGAAGGTCTTTCTAAGCATAATAGAAAACCTCAAGGAGCGATTCTAGACATGTGTAAATTAATAAGTCAATATATATTGAAAGAAATAAAAGATGAATAACAAAGTTAGGTAAATGACAGTAGCACATCAACAATCAACAAAAGTTGATTGTTTTCAATGACTTGTAACTTTAAAATGTTGTACCATCCAGGCTCAGGATGCAGAAAGTTGAAAGAGACTCCTGCTCTCCCCACCACAAGCAAAATAAACTGGATAGGCTACAAAGTCATAGCTTATTTTAAAAACATCAGAGGGACCAGAACACAAAGAAAGTTAAATTAATTCTAGAAAGCAAAGATCCCTTGATAGATTACAATAGACCAACAGTGGCTGTCATCCCTGATGGAGCTCTGGAGGAAGAGGGCAGGCCATAGATAAGAGTAAGGAGAAACCAGCCTAACTTTTAATGGGCTTTTAATGGCTCTATGTGGGCTGGCATGACAGATTAGAATTCCACAGTGCATCAGCCTAATAGCGGGCCTGTCCCTATCTTCCAATTCTTCCTGCATCTTCACTGACCACTTACAGGTGCTTCACTGAAAGCTGGTGACATCTTAAGGGAGCTGAGAGTGATCTCTGCTGATCAGAAGAAATGAGAGTCACCCCTGAAGACATACAACCCTTCCCAGAGAGATCAAGGCAGCCACCCCACACACAGACCTACGTACGTGTCAATGAATAACATATTGTGGGATTTTGCTGGGTTTGAACTTTACAAAAGGAATATAGCATTCCGTAGGTGGGCTTCTGGAATTTTCATTTAAATTATACCAAGAGCCATTCCTAATATTAAGTGTGGCTGTGTTCCATTGCATTTCATTTCACCTCATTTATCCTCACTGCAATTCCTTTGTGCAACTATACCTCAGTGTTTTTATCCATTTGCCTGTTGATGAAGCCTTACATTGTTTCTGGATGACTAAAGTGATGCAGTAGGCATTCTTGTTCATGTGTGCAAAAGTTTCTCTTGGGTGTGTACCTAAGTGTGCAAATTCTGGGGTAAGTAAGTATTCAACTTTATAAGGTAATGCCAAATTATTTCCCACATTTGTCATAGCAGTTTACACGACCACAAGTGAAGTACGAGATTACATTGAGTCACTTCTTATCCAACTCTTGGTATTATCAAGAATTCTTAATTATCCCAAAATGAATAATTGTCAACAACTACCTTAATTAGTGTTGATTTATACCTCCCTCATGAGTGATGTTGATGTTGTGATGTTGAGGGTTTTATCATGTGTTTATTGGACACATAGGTTTCCTCTTCTGTGAAATGTTTCTTATGGCTTTTGCTTATTTTTCTACTGAACTTTCCTTTTCATAATGATTTGTAAGAGTTTTAACCTCTTAAAATATATGTATTGCAGGGGCATCTGGGAGGCTCCATCTGTTATGTATCTGCCTTTGCTCATGATCTCCGGGTCCTGGGATGGAGAGCCCTATGAGGAGGGCTCCCTGCTCAGCTGGGAGTCTGGTTCTCTCTCTCCATCTGCCTTCCACTCCCCACTACGTGTGTGTGTGTGTGTGCTCAAGCAGATTCCCTCTGTCAAATGAATAAATAAAAACTTTAAACATATATATATATATATATATGTATTGCAAATATCTTTCAGTATGTTATTTTGTATATTTTTAAATTTTCCATTTCTTGACTAACAGCTTCTATTTTCAATGATCTTACATTCATTGCAGTTACATAACAAAGTTCTATATATGCATGGGCTTTTGGGGTTTAATATTTATTCCATGGGTCAATTTCTCTTAATTGCTATGGTTCTACAATATGTTTTACAGCTATATCATAGCTATAGAATATTTTTTGTATGTTTTGATATCTGATACAGAAAAATCTACCTTTCATCTTCCTTAGAAAATATTGGTGGTAGAAAATCCCTTCTTCTTCATATAAACTTTGGAAGAAACTTGTCAAATTTTTGAAGAAGTCTATTGGAAATTTGACTGGAACTGCATTAAAAATGATGATCAATTTGAGGAGATTTGATCTCTGAAAGACATTTTCTCTATTCATGATTATAAGCAAATTCTCCATTTATTTAATGAATTTCACTGAAGTTTTAAAATGTTCTGTGAATAGGTCTTTTCCCATTTTTGTTAGATTTATGACTTGAGTTTTATAATTTTGGCTTCTATAGCAAAGGATGTATTTTAAAAAATGTTTTGTAGTTAGTTGTTAGTGTACAGAATGAGATTGGCAATGGATATCCAGCCATTTTGCTAAACTCAAATTATTTCTAATACTTTGTTGATATTTTAAGATTCTACATAGACCACAACAACTGGAAAATGATCCAATTTTTTCTTTCCAATATCAATACCTTTTTCTTTTCTTTTTTTATTGTGCTGGCTAATATCTCAAAACGATGTTGTGTAGAAGTGGTGATATTGAGCTGATATTTTCTTTTCAGCTGATATTATTTTCTTTTTCTTAATTTAGAAGTTATCCTCAATATTTCTCAAGAAGCTTCTCACTTTTTAGGTTAAGGAAGTGCTCTTCTATGTATATATCTTCATCTTTTTCAGTGGTTTTACCTCTGTTTTACATTGCTTATTATATTGTACTAGCAAAATAATAATTATTCATAGAGGTGACACTGGGAATTCCCCTAATATTTTAATTGTGATGATAGCTGTTGGTTGAGATAGAGATAAATTGTCTTCCATTTTTGTGGAGGAGGTTTTGTAATATGCAAATAGTTAAGAACGCTGAAAAATAAATTAATTTTTCATATTTTTTCTGCTTTAAGAGTTTTTGTAGTGTACAACTTAGGTTTTTTTTTTTTTTTTAAGTTTCAAAAATTCACTTAGAATACTTTGTAGCCCAGCACCTATTTTATGAGGTTATTTTTAGTAATTTTTAAATCTTATATCTTTAGTTTTCTCTTAGGCAATTTCATAATTCTACTTTCTAGTAAATAATTTTCCTTCACTGATAGTTTTAAGTATTTTGACATAAATTTATACATATTTCCTTTTAATATCTTTTTTTGATAACTCATATTCTTTATGTATTTGTTAGGCTTTCTTTGTTCTACTTTTGAAATTATATTTCTCAACAATTAATTTTCCCTCTCAAAAAATTAACTATAGATTTTTGGGGGGGAATCAATATTCATTCTGCTTGTTCCATCAGTATTTTAATCTCTTTTACTGTATTTTCTTCTTCTTCTTTTCTTTTTATCTTAGGCTTCTTTGGATCTTTGTTTTATTATGTATTTACCATAATGTAAATGTTTTATTTTTGTTCTCCCTTATTTACTAATGAAAATACCTTTGTAAGCATTTATAAACTTTGGATTGTATCTGATATCAGTGGCTCTCAACTGGAGGCAATTTAAATCCCCCAGGGACTTTTGGCCTCATCTGAAGACACTTTGAAATGTTATGACTTGTGCTGTAGTGGGAGAGGGTACTGTTGCCATCTAGTTGGTAGAGGCCAGAGATGCTGATACATACAAATGTTCCTGATAACAAAGAATTAGCCAGATGGAAATGTCAATCATGCTGAGATTGAGTAACCCTCCTACATACCTTTGAGACATATTCAGTTAGTTGTTGTTGTTGTCTATAATTGCTATCTCTATTTTTATTTTTATTAACATATAATGTATTATTTGCTTTAGGGGTACAGGTCTGTGAATCATCAGTCTTACACAATTCACAGCACTTACCATAGGACATACCCTCTCCAGTGTCCATAACCCATGTACTTTATCCCTGCCACCCACCCCCAGCAACCCTTAGTTTGTTTCCTGAGACTTAGAGTCTCTTATGGTTTGTCTTCCTCCCAAGTCCCATCTTGTTTCATTTCTTCCTCCCTTCCCCTCAAGACCCCCCACCCTGTCTCTCAAATTTCTCATATCATAGAGATCATATGATAGTTGTCTTTCTCTGATTGACTTATTCTGCATAGTATAATGCCCTCTAGTTCCATCCACACCATTGCAAATGGCAAGATTTCCTTTTTATCCATTCATCTGTTGATGGACATCTAGGTTCTTTCCATAGTTTGGCTATTGTGGACATTGCTCCTATAAACATTCAGGTGCACGTGCCCCTTTGGATCTTTGGGGTAAATACCCAGTAGTGCGATTCCTGCATTGTAAGGTAGCTCTATTTTCAACTTTTTGAGGAACCTCCATGTTGTTTTCCAGAGTGTTTGCACCAGCTTGCATTCACACCAACAGTGTAGGAGTGTTCCCTTTTCTCTGCATCCTTGCCAACACTTATCGTTTCCTGATTTGTTAATATTAGCCATTCTAACTGGTGTGAGTTGGTTTTGATTTGTATTTTCCTGTCGCTGAGTGACGTTGAGCATCTTTCCATGTGTCTGTTGGCCATTGGGATGTCTTCTTTGTAGAAATGTCTGTTCATGTCTTCTACCTATTTCTTGATTAGGTTTTTTGTTCTTTGGGTGTTGAGTTTGATAAGTTCTTTATAGATTTTGGATACTAGCCCTTTATCTCATATGTCATTTGCAAATATCTTCTCCCATTCTGTCTGCTGTCTTTGGGTTTTGTTGACTGTTTCCTTTTCTGGGCAAACACTTTTTTTTTTTTTTTAATTTTATTTATTTATTTGACAGAGAGAGATCACAAGTAGGCATAGAGGCAGAGAGAGAGGGGGAAGCAGACTCCCTGCTGAGCAGAAAGCCTGATGCGGGGCTCGATCCCAGGACCTTGAGATCATGACCTCATGGCAGAGGCTTTAACCCACTGAGCCACCCAGGTGCCCTGGGCAAACACTTTTGATCTTGATGAAGTCCCAATTATTCATTCTAGCACTTGCTTCCCTTGCTTTTGGTGATGTTTCTAGGAAGAAATTGCTGTGGCTGGGTCAAAGAGGTTTTGCCTGTGTTCCCCTCAAGGACTTTGATGGATTCCTGTCTCACATTGAGGTCTTTCATCCATTTTGAGTCTATTTTTGTGTGTGTTGTAAGGAAATGGTCCAGTTTCATTCTCCTGCATGGGGCTATCCAATTTTCCTAACACCATTTGTTGAAGAGACTGTCTTTTTTCCACTGGACATTCTTCCCTTCTTTGCCAAATATTAGTTGACCATAGAGTTGAGGGTCCATTTCTGGGCTGTCTACTCTGTTCCACTGGTCTGTGTGTCTGTTTTTGTGCCAGTACCATATTGTCTTGATGATTACAGCTTTGTAATAAAGCTTGAAGTCTGGAATTATGATGCCACCAACTTTGCTTTTCGTTTTTCAACATTCCTCTGGATATTTGGGGTCTTTTCTGGTTTCATAAAAATTTTAGGATCATTTGTTCCATTTATTTGAAAAAATTAATAGTATTTTGATAGGGATTACATTAAATGTGTAGATTGCTTTAGATACCATAGACATTTTCACAATATTTGTTCTTCCAATCCATGAGCATGGAACATTTTTCCATTTCTTTGTGTTTTCCTCAATTCCTTTCATGAGTACTTTATAGTTTTCTGAGTACAGATTCTTTGTCTCTTTAGTTAGGTTTATTCCTAGGTATCTTATGGTTTTAGGTGCAATTGTAAATGGGATTAACTCCTTAATTTCTCTTTCTTCTGTCTTATTGTTGGTGTATAGAAATGCAACTGTGCATTGATTTTATATTCTAACACTTTACTGAATTCCTGTATGAGTTCTAGCAGTTTTGGAGTCAAGTCTTTTGGGTTTTCCACATAAAGTATCATATCATCTGCAGAGTGAGAATTTGACTTCTTCTTTAGCAATTCAGATGCCTTTTATTTCTTTTTGTTGTCTGATTGCTAAAGCTATGACTTCTAGTATTATATTGAATAGCAGTGGTGATAGTAGACATCCCTGCTGTGTTCCTGACAAGGGAAAAGCTCTCAGGTTTTTTCCCATTGAGAATGATATTCACTGTGGGTTTTTCATAGGTGACTTTTATGATATTGACGTATTTACCCTCTATCCCTACACTTTGAGGAGTATTGATCAAGAAAGGATGTTGTACTTTGTCAAATGCTTTTTTCAGCATCTATTATCATATGGTTCTTATTCTTTCTTATATTAATGTATTGTATCACATTGGTTGATTTGCGAATGTTGAACCAGCTTTGCAGCCCAGGCATAAATCCCACTTCTCCGTGGTGAATAATCCTTTTACTGTGCTGTTGGATCCTATTGGCTAGTATTTTGGTGGGAATTTTTGCATCGATTCACCAGGGATCTTGGTCTATAATTCTTCTTTTTGATGGGGTCTTTGTCTGGTTTTGGGATCAAGGAAATGCTGGCCTCATAAAGTGAGTTTGGAAGTTTTCCTTCCATTTCTATTTTTTGGCACAGTTTCAGGAGAATTGGTATTAATTCTTCTTTAAATGTTCGGTGGAATTCCCCTGGGAAGCTATCTGGTCCTGGGCTTTTGTTTGTTGGGAGATGTTTGATGACTACCTCAATCTCCTTACTGGTTATGGGTCTGTTCAGGTTTTTTATTTCTTTCTAGTTCAGTTTTGGTAGTTTATATGCCTCTAGGAAAGCATCCATTTCTTCCAGATTGTCAAATTTCCTGGTGTATAGTTGCTCATAATATGTTCTTATAATGGTTTTTTTTTTTTTTTTGGTGTTGGTTGTGATGGAAAAATATGAATTTAGTGTCATTGTATTGTCTATAAGGTGGCTGTTACTGTATGTCGTTTCTGTTCCTTTCTGGTCTGTTACTTTTAGGCTCTCTCTTGGCTTAGAGGACCTCTTTCCATATTCCCTGTAGGGTTGGTTTGGTGTTTGCAAATTCTTTTAGTTTTTGCTTATCCTGGAAGCTCTTTATCTTTCCTTCTATTTTCAATGACTGTGTAGCTGGACATAGTATTCTTGGGTGCATATTTTTCTCATTTAGTGCTCTAAATATATCATGCCAGTCCTTTCTGGCCATCTATGTCTCTGTGGATAGGTCTCAGGGTAATCTAATATTTCTGCCATTGTATGTTACAGACCTTTTGTCCTGAGCTGCTTTCAAGATTTTCTTGGTAACTGAGACTTGTAAGTTTTACTCTTAGATGACGGGGTGTGGACCTATTTTTACTGATTTTTGAGGGGAGGTTCTCTGTGTCTCCTGGATTTTGATATTTTTTCCCTTTCCAAATTAGGGAAATTCTCTTCTATAATTTGCTCCAATATACCTTTTACCCCCTTTCTCTTTCTTCTTCTTCTGGGATCCCAATTTTTCTAATATTGTCTCATCTTATGGTTTCTTTTATCTCTCGAATTCTCCCCTCATGGTCCAGTGGTTGTTTATCTCTCTTTTTCTCAGCTTCTTTATTCTCCATCATTTGGTCTTCTATATCACTAATTCTCTCTCCTGTCTCATTTAACCTAACAGTAAGAGGCTCCATATTGTATTGCACTGCATTAATAGCTTTTTTTTTTTTTAAATTTCATCTTGCTTAGATTTCAGCTCTTTTATTTCTCTAGAAAGAGATTTTATTTCTCCATAAAGGGATTCTCTAATATCTTCCATGCTTTATTTGAGCCCAGCTAGCACCTTGATAATTGTCATTCTGAACTCTAGTTCTGACATCTTACTAATGCCTATATTGATTAGGACCCTAGCCATCGGTACTGCCTCTTGTTCTTTTTTTTTTTTTTTTCCTCTGAGATGAGCTTTCCCACCTTGACATTCTATAAGAACAGAGGAATGAGAGAACAAAACACTAAAAGGGTAGCAATGACCCCAGAAATATAAATACTAACCAAACTGGAAGAGATCCAAACGTGGGGGGAGATGAAAGGAGAAAATATATACCTTATATATTATATATAAAATGCATATTATATATTATATATATTTAAGTTGTTTATTTGAAATATATATATATATATATATATATATATATATATATATATTAAATTTTAGTGATGCCTGTGTGGCTTAGTTGTTAAGCATTTGCCTTTGACTCAGGTCATGATCCCAGGGTCCTGGGATCAAGCCCTGCATTGGTCTCCCTGCTCAGTGGGGAGCCTGCTTCTCCATCTGCCACTCCCCCTGCTTATGCTCCCTCTCTTGCTGTGTCTCTCTCTGTGAAATAAATAACTAAAATCTTTTAAAAACTTCATATATTAAATTACATATATATATATATATATATATATATTCATATCTATATGACTGGTGAATAGAACAGAGCCATACATTTGATTTTGGGTGTATGTACTTTGGTCTGTTAGAAGAGACTGCCTCCCAAAATTTTAAAGAAAGAGAAACTTTTATATATATATATATATATATATATATATATATATATATACACATATATATACATATAGATATACACACACACAAAGAAGGATAAACATGATGAGGTTATGGAATATGTCTGTAAAGATGAAAATTAAAAAAGATTCTTAAAGAGGAATTGATAAGTTGGTTGAAAAAAAAGAAAAAAAAAGAAAAAGAATATAATCAGGCTGGAGACTAGAACAAAACTATGCACTAGATTTAGGATATATTTTGATCTGTTAGAAGAAACTGTATCCCCAAAATTTAAAGAAATGAAAACCTATATGTATACAAAAAATAAGGTTAAATACAATGAAGGGATAGAATATCAGTATAACAATGAAAATTAGCAAAGATTTTTTTAAAAAGGTATTGATAAGATAAAATAGTTTAAAAAGTTTAAAATAAGAATGAAGAAAAATTTAAAAAAATAGAATAAGATAAAAAAATTTTAAAACATTAACTTTGAGAGACTAAAGAACAATGGGAAAAAGCCATGTATTCTCTGTGTTACATTCCCTTAGCTCTGGAGTTCTGCAGTTCTCACTGATCAGAGAACTTGATCTTGGCTGCATGTTCTTGCTGATCTTCTGGAGGAGGGACCTGTTGCCATGATTCTCAAATGGAATTGCACGCCCTTGCCAGGGGCCAGGCTAAGCAATCTGCTTGGGTTACTCTCAGGAGCTTTTGTTCCCTGAGCATTTTCTGTGGAGCTCTGGAGGATGGCAATGAAGATGGCAGCCTCCCAATCTCCAGCCTGGAGGAGCCGAGAGCTCAGGGCCTCACTCTTCAGAGGTCCTTCAGAGAAAAGCAGTCAATCCCTCCCATCTTTGTGGTCTCAGGCCATGTTCCATGCTCACCCAGCCTGTGACCAAGCATTTCTATCTCTAGTTTGTGGCCCCATTTGGAGTCTCCAAATGCAGCAGATTTCTGCTGGGTGCTCCCATGCCACTCCTCCCAGAAGAGGAAGGTGAGTCTCCCCAGATCTTCTGCTTGTGGGGTCCCTGTTTGAAGAGTAATGGTCCGACTGTGCCTCAGATCATGGTTTAAGGTGACCCTGAGCTGACAGCCCCCTCCTTGGCTCTGTCTCTGCAGCTGGCTTCTCCATTCTGACACCTGGGAGGTCTGCCACAGTCAGACAACCAGTCTTTCTGTGACCCTGAGGGACCTGAGACCACACTGTTACACTAAGGGCTCCAACCTCCACTTAGCCTCTGGAGCGATATCCCTCATTGGAGAAGACTTCTAAAAGTTCTGACTTTGTGCTCGACTGCTCTATCACTTGCTGGTAAGTGGCTAATGGATGCTCCCTCCTCCCGCAGTATATTTTCCCATATATTACCTCATTTTCACTTCTCCGCATATCTTACCTTCCAGAAAGTGGTCACTTTTTTGTTCCTAGAATTGTTGCTCTTCCTCTCTCCTCAAGCTCCTACTGGGTTTGTAGGTGTTCAGAATGGTTTTACAGCTATTTAGCTGAACTCCTGGGACCTGGCAATATTTAGGTCTCCTACTCTTCCACTATCTTGCCTATATCCATATTCAGTGTTTTTGATCAATATTATAAGCCATTCCAAGTAATATGGGCTCCCTCTCACTTTGATTATTTGTTAAAGATCAAAATCCAGCAGCACTCACCTGTGCTTTATTTGGCTAGTTCCATATTTAAAAACAAGCAATGAAAACAATTGCATATTCTTACATAGGATATGTACTCTATAGATTTCCACTGTCTGACTGCTACTTAGTATAATACTACTTCCCCTGGAAGTGTTACACTTTTATATTATCCATGTGACCATTGTAGAAATTAGAGTTTGCATTCCTGAACTCTATACTGAATGATCTTCAGTCTCTTTCTTTTTTATTATTTTTCCTTTCCCCAAGGGGAACAATACATTTCCATTGGTAATAGTAGCTCCCTGAAGTATTACAATTGTTTCTCAAAGATATGCCAGTCCTAGGGTGGGCTGGTAACATCAAAACCATCAAAACATGGATGGGTGATTTTTATAAAACAGCACCTCCATCGGGTGGCATGATGTCTGTTCTACCATCTAACCAATAATAATAATAATAAAAAATAAATTCTATTGTATTAAATTACATAACTAATGTCTACATCTTATTTTATGTTCCAGTATGTAGACAAAGCCTCAGGTTTTTTTCACATTGAAGATGCTGCTAATATACACACATTTATTTCAAAATAGGATATGACATGCCCTTGTGTAGTGTCAGGTTTACTAATCTGACTACTATGGTGATCCAGGAGCCTTTGCATTATGGACTTTTTTTCCTGAACTTACTTAATACTTGATGTATATAAATGTTTGATATTTATTCAAATACAGTTATGTATCAAACATGATTAAAGTTTCCTTTTGTGGAAGCAACATCAATATCAAGATTTACTATTCATGAGTCATGAGATATTGAGTTCTCTCTCTTTTTTTTTATTAACAAATTCTTCCATGTAAGTAGGTTAATGAGCTTAATATAGAGATCATTCTAATTAACCACAAGTCAGGGATTAGAACTATTGAGAAGAAATGACACAGAGCCAGGAATATTCTCAAACACTTAGAATCAATCTTGTAAATTTTTGTTTTATTTTTCTTGAATTGGCAAGCTGCACTGCCTAAAATGTCCAACATACAAGAGAATACAATTCACATTGTTTTATATGGAGGGAAAGTAGTATCATCAGTTTTTATAAGGTCTGAGAACTTCCTGAGCTTTAAGTTTAGGAAATACCTTACTCTTTTTCCCCCAATTTCTTTGAGTTACAATTTGGCATACATTATGTGTAAGATTAATGTATATAGCATGATAGTTTTATTTACATATATTGAGAAAAGATCACCACAATAGTTTCAGCTAATATTCATCCTCTCATATAAATATAATAAAACAGAAAAAAAGGGAAAAAAATCTCTTGTAATAAGAAATCTTAGGATTTACTTGAGAGTAACAATATTCTTGTATATTATACAGCAGTGTTAACTATGGTCATCATGTATGTTATATCCTTAGTACTTATTTATCTTATAACTGGAAGTTTGAATACCTATTTTTTTAAAGATTTTATTTATTCCTTAGAGAGAGAGAGAGAGAGAGAGAGAGAGAGAATACACAAATAGGGGGAGAGACAGAGGGAGAGGGAGAGGCAGACCCCCAACTGAGCTGGGAGCCTGATGTGGGGCTTGATCCCTGGACATAGAGATTGTAACCTGACCTGAAGGCAGATGCTTAACCATCTGAGCCACACAGGTGCCCCTTTTAACTACTTTTATACACTTCTCTCTCCACCCCTGCCCACAATTTTCCATCTCTGGTAACAAGTCTAATCTCTTTTATAATGATTTTGTTTGTTTGATTTAAATCTCACATAGAAGTGAGATAATACAGTATTTGTCTTTCTCTGTCTATTTCATTTAGCATAATGCCCTCAAGGTCCAGCCATGTTTTTATAAATGGTCAGATTTTCTCATTTTTATTTTATGGCCAAAGCCTCTTTATCAATTTATCCATCAATAGATAGACTATTTCCATGTCTTGGCTATTGCAAATAATGCTGCTATGAACATAGGGATACAGATTTTTTTTTTTTGAGTCAATGTTTTTGTTTTCACTGGGTGTATTCCCAGAAGTGGATCATATGATTGTTCTATTTTTAATTTTATTATTTTTCTAAATCCTCCACATTACTTTCCAATGTGTCAACACCAATTTATAATCCCACCAACAGTGTGCAAATGTTCCCTTTTCTCCATATCCACAGCAACACTGGCTACTTCTTGTGTTTTTGATGATGACCATTCTAACAGGTGTGAAGTGTTACCTCATTGTGGTTTTAATTTACATATCTCTACTAACTAATGATGTTGAGTACCTTTCTTTGTACCTGTTGGTCTTCTTATATCTTCTTTAGAGAAATGATTGATTAGGTCATTTGCCCATTTTCTAATTAGGTTATTTGTTTTTTGCTATTGAGTTGTATACATTCTTTATATATTTTGGATGCTAACCCTTCACTGGGCATATAATTTACAAATATATTTTTTCCTATTCCATTGGTTGTATTTTCTTTTGCTGGAAGGTTTCTTTCATTGTGCAGAAGCTTTTTGGTTTGATGTTGTCTCACTTGTTTTATTTTTATTTTTTAAGATTTTATTTATTAATTTGTCAGAGAAAGAGCACAGCTGAGAGAATGGCAAGCAGAGGGAGAAGCAGGCTCCCCACTGAGCAAGGAGGTTGATGAAGGGATTCCCATCTTAGGACCCTGGGATCATGACTGGAGCCAAAGGCAGATGTCCACCAAATGAGCCATCCAGGTATCATCCCCTATTTTGTTGTTTGTGCTTTAAGTGTCATATCCAAAAAATTATTACCGAGACCCATGTCCAGCCATTTTATTTTTATGTTAACTTCTAGGAGTTTCATGGCTTCAGGTCTTAGATGTAAGTCTCATCCATTCTGAGTTAAATTTTGTGAGAGGTGTAACACATGAATCCTATTTCATTCTTTTACATGTGAATATCCAATTATCTCAGCACATTTACTGAAAAGACTGTCTTTTTTACTTTGACTGTTCTTAGTTGCCTTATCAAATATTAGCTGACCACATAAGCTTGAGTTTATTTATGGGCTCTTGATTCTGTTCCATTGGTCCTTTTGTCTGTTTTTCTTCTAGCACTAAACTGTTTTTATGACTATAATGTTATAGTATAGCTTTAAATTAGGAATTGTGATATATCCTTGTTCTTCTAACTTAGGATTTCATTAATTATTCAGGGTCTGTTGGGTCCCCTATAAATTTTAGTAGAGGTCTTTTTTTTTACTTCTGTAAAGAATGTCACATAAATCTTGGTAAGGATGCATTATATGTGTAGACAACTTTTGGTAGTATTTGCTGGGGGGGCAATCAACTCTACCCCCAACAGCCCTCTACTGGAGCACCACTGGTTCAGAACAGCTTTAGGAGTTTTCACCAGCCCTTCTGGTCAAATGGAGCTAGAAGACATACTCCACAGAGGGTAGGGCTGTAAGTTAGCTCCTTGCCTGGTTGTGGGCAAGCCAAGTTCTAAGGCAGCAAAACTCATTTGAGGATGTGAATTAGGCAGCTTTTCACCCCTTTAAATTCCCTGGTCAGAGTACATCTTCAACTTGATTCTGTCAATGAGCAATGCTGCTGTTTGGGATTACTACTTGAGCACTGCCGATACGAAGCTGGTACCAAGATCTGGGTGCTGGTGTTGCAAGCCCTTCCCCCTTTCTTGGTCACAGGCAGATTCCTAGTGGTCGAGCCCCACAGATTCCTCTTCAGTCCCTGTGGTGTGAGATCAGAGCAGGGGCTCCCACAAATGCTGAGAGCAGTTGGATGTCACCCTTGAGTTTTCTTTTCCCACTGAAAGGAGCTAGAAGCTGAAGGGAGACCTCTCCACAAGGTACTGCACTGACCTGAGGAAAGGGCAGTTTGGTTAATGTGTCACCACAACTCTTATCCTTCTAATGGAGTCTGTTTTGGTTTCTGTGGTTTCTGCAGGTCTTCAGCTTCACCCCTGCATTCTAGGATTCTCTCAGTGGTATCTCAACTTATGTTGCCTTCTTAGTGACCTAACTCACTCTTCTGACACTGTTCTCCTTTCTATAAAATGGATATAACTATTTCCACCCATGGACTCGAATAAGAACATTTGAAAAATTATGAGGTAATCCAAGAATCTCCATTTACCTCGTATGCTCCTTTCTTTATCATTGCAGCAACCACCCTTATACATTTTGGCTCATGGAGAGGAAAAGAGATATTTGCAAAGAAGTTGATTTCTCAAGAATAGTGTCAATAAAGGCCAAAATAGTAAATTCAAGAATTTTGAGATGGAAAATGAATTAGCTGCCTAAAGATAATTATAAGTAACAGCCTGAATAATACACTCAAAAGCAAATGGATTTTTCTTTTTTTTCCTTTTTCATTTTCTTTCTTTTCCTTTTCATTCTTTTTTTTCTTTTTTCTTTCTTCTTCCTTTTACTTTACTTTTATTTTCTCTTCTTTCCTTTTATTTTCTTTTCCTGGCCATTTGTTTAATGATTATAACTGTAAGTATAGAAGAGAAGGCAGATATGAGAACCTGATAGATCAAAATATCAAATTAAGAATTTTTCTTTTCTTCTGAGCAAACATGCCAGCAATGTGAACCTATAAATCACTAAGTAATTAAACAATAGTCTCCTCTGGAAGGAACCTCAGAAATTATTTGCACTCATTTTACAGATGAAGTTGTAACTTTTCAGGGTCATACAATCACTAGCAAAATCCAAGTGGAGTCACAGTTCCTGAATCTCAGTTCTGTAGTCAAGTAACTCTCCAGAAGCAGAAGTCTAATTGTTGGATCATTGGTATTAATTTTTCAGTTATGATTGATGCCATTCACTTGGGATGTTATTAGATTTCTTTAGTATATTTGAGAATGTTGGTGACAAAGAGTCAACAGAATAAAGCCAATAAATATGTATAGATTGTGTGTGTGTGTGTGTGTGTGTTTAGAGGAGGTAGAAATAGGGTTTTATTATTATTTCATGTCTTAAAATTTGTTATTTTTGGAGAATACTAAACTAAATCCTCTTGTGAAATGCACAAATTAACAGCATGGCAAAAATTTCCTGTTTATGTAAGAAAATACAGAACAAGAAAACAAACAAGCAAAAGGCATGATGCTTCAGTAAATTGATAGATGGATAATAAGCCAACAATAAAGTGTAGTTATCAGAAAGATAAAGGGATACAATTGCATTCTCATTGTATAAGTGATAGCTAAGGTAAAAAATGCAAATATCTGTCTAAATATGCATTCTGTTAAACTGGGCATTTTGCACATACTATTTTAAATCCCTACTTTGAAGATAACTGTCCTCACAGATGAGAAAAGGTAAGGATCTAACACAAGGTCACTCAGTTCAATTTAGAGTCTAAGCTGGCATTTGTTCCAGGTCTGCCTGGCTCCCAAACTCATGCCCATTTCATTATGCTTCTCTGGGTTTAACTATTTATGTTGAGTCTCATGGGGAACATAAAGTAGACTAAAGTAGGTTCAGAGGAAGGATTCTAGGATGACAAAGCATCAAGAAACCATGTCACATGAAGAGCAGTTGAAGAAGTGAGGAAACTTTGCCAGGTGAATACTAGCATTAAGACAGTATAAACAAAAATCTAGTGAGCACTTTGTCATATTGAAAAGTTTCAATGTTGTGTTATTTGGTTAAAAGAGCAAAGTGTGGTAACATAGACTCACTGAGACAATAAAGTTAGAAAAAGAGTTTGGTGGCAGATATGCCAGAGGCCATACCACATGTCTTTCTTTCTTTTTTTTTCTTTATTTATTTGACATAGAGACAGACAGACAGAGAGAGCATAAGCAGGGGGAACAGCAGAGAGGGATGGAAAAACAGGCTTTCTGCTGAGCAGGAAACCCAGTGAGGGGCTTGATCCAAGGACCCTGGGATCATGACCTGAGCTGAAGGCAGACGTTTAACTGACTGAGTCTTCCCAAGAGTCCCCCCCACCAAATTTCTTTACATTCAGTATCACATCTTAATTTGGAAAGACATGTAAATGCTGAAAGGAACTCAAAAGCACATGAAGCTAAACAGTGACTGGGGGGAATGGAAATGCTCCAAAATACATGGTTAGGAAGAAATAGACACTGAGTGTGAGACTATTGGGTTGGTGATGGGCACCTGTGAAGAAGAACAGCTGTGCAAGGAGGCAGGTACCAAGAACAGAGATGGGTTAGAGGAGCTAGAGGGTTATCAGAACTGAAGACAGAGAGGGTGAAGGAGACAGAGAACTGGCTAATTTTGATTCCTGCCTCTTGATTTGGGTCACGTGAAGGATGGTCTGAGCACCAACTCTTGGATTTCACAGATGCTGTTGGTTTGGTAGCAGGTAAGATGTGCTCCTAGAGTCCTTAGGAGGTTCTCTGGTATGGCCTTCCAAGAGAGAGAGAGAGTGCTGCAAGAGGAGAAGAAAGTTCATCAGATTGGTCTCTGTAAAATAAAGCATGGCCTTTGTTTCTGGTTCCTGAGAGAAGGACTCTAAGCCCTTGGAGTTTATTAAGTGATAGAGGAGTGTTTGTTATTCTTGGTGAGCCCCTTAGATCATTACTGAATTTATGCTAGTAAGTTGACACATGGTAGGGTCGCAGATATGTCAGGTAGGGGCTAGTGATACCAGAAAGACCAACTATAAACCTGGAGGGTTGACTTTGAGCCATGTGACGTTGGCTTGACTTCCCAAAATCCAGAGAGAGGAGGGAGTTTGGTGATTGAGTTCAATGATGTATCCAGGGCAAGGTGCAGAATTCTAGGTTTCTGGTTTTCCTCTCATTATTTTAAGTATTTCCCTCTACTTTTCTTGCTTGCATGGTTTCTGAGAAATTGGATGTAACTCATATGTTGTTATCCTAAAGTAACAATTATGTATGTGGATGCAACAAAATCTCTGGACACTGGAGTAAAGAGTCTGGGCACCAAAGCTTAGATGTACTTCCCTGGTTGGTAATTGTAAATCAATGTGTTGGGAAAGCGACACGTCCTGAGGACATGGAAACTTAACATTTGGGACAATTTCAGGCCTCACATTATGCATTTTTTTCATTTGATCCACTATAATAAAATTGTCATCTTAAGGTAGTGCTTTTCTGACCTAAGACATCCCAGGAAATTATCAATTATGAAGGGATAGTGGGGACCCCGAAATTCTTAGCCAGTTGGTCACCTGGGAACCCTTCAGTTTGTGGCTGGTGTCCAAAGTGAGAACAGTCTTACGGCGGACCATGCCCTTAACCAGAGACATTCACCCTAACTCCTAGTACTTAGTGTTCAGAATTATTGCACCAAGCAGTAGAACTGCTCTGATGTATAGCTGCAGGAGTGAGTCGATACTGTGGGGGAAATGGGGACCCTGGTGCGGGAGTCAGGTTCTGAGGCTTTGGTGAAACACACCCCTGTATTTGATCTTAGCTCTGCCACTTCCCAGCTTGGACAAACAGCTGCCCTTCTCTTAATAGTCTGAGCATCCATTAACATAACACTCTTCTAAGGTTATAGTGAAACTTCAATGAATTAGTGTGTCTAAAGCATTTACAGCACTGTGTAGCACACATAGATAATCCTCTTCTGATACTTTAAGAAAACATTTTATTGTTCTTACCAAAATCAGAACATGGAGAAAGTACAGCCTAGAGAATGATGTTTTGGTTTCTTAATTATCCTTTTCCAGTGGAGAAGACAGTTATAGTGGAAATAGTATATTAAATATAGTATAGCATAGTATATATAGTATATTAAATATAGTATAGAATAATATATTAAATTGAAGGTGCCATATTTGTCCATTACTTATATATTTAGAATAGAAAAAAAATCTAATAATTAATAGATTTTATCATGTCACTAAAGTTTCAGTTGCCACCTCCACAATGACGTCAACTTTTGTCTGGTGTGCACTGTTCTCTCTCAGGTCTAGGCAGTACTCCAAAACGGAAGAATGCACTCCAGAGAAAGTAGGATAAACAGGGGATGGGCAATCACATCTAATCTGGGATAGCTATGCTGATTTATGTTCTGTGCTTATTTAATTTTATTTTTTAAATCAACATTGAGAAGGAAAAGTTGAGATATTAATTACCCGTTTACTGTCAATGTAGCGGAAAATGTAATTTATAGCCTACTTGCAAAAAAAAAAAAAAAAAGCAGCGTGCCTAATTTAAGAATTCAAATTATTCAAATAACATTTTGAATTTGATTATTCGTTTAATTGAAATGTTGCTCTTTCAGTCAGAATTGCTTTGGAGATTCCAATTTCAGCAATAGTTAACTAAGGGCTCTCTGTGGAAAGGATAGAAAGGGAATCCACAGATAAAAATGCATGGAGAAATCACCGCACTTGGTGACTTATATTTACCTGAAGGAAATGGTCAGTCGTCAGCAGCGTTCAGTTTTTTTGGTTTTGGTTTTTTTTTTTTTTTTCCCCCAACACAGTTATTGCTTCGGTGTAAAAAGCAGTGATTGAGATAATCTAGGCCCACAGAATACCTGAAATTGTAAGTTTAACACAGAGCTCAGAAGCAAAGCCTATCCAAGCAGTTGTGAAGGATTCATGGGCTATATTGATGGAAGTGGCCTTCACATTAAGTTGAGGACAAAAGAAGTGAGTGCCCCAGGGATAGGCGACTCTGCCTCAGAAGGAAGGTCTCTCTCTTCTTCCTGCTAGGGTGGTGTCTCACAGCTGTGGCTCCAAGCCAGAGAGAGTCCTCAACTCTGCAGACTTCCACACAAAGAAAAGGACAGCAGGGTATACCCTGAAAGACATTTAGAGCTTTAATAATCTTCTAAAGGGCTGGAGAATTTATCAATTTTTATCATTATTAAAGTACAATTTGCATACAACAAAACATGCAGTTTTTAAGTATGTATTTGATGGATTTTGGTAATTGTACACTATCAGGTGACTATCACCGCCATCAAGAAACAGGACGCTTCCAGGGGCCTAGAGTTTCCTCATGGTTTTTTGCCCTTGACTGTCTCCCCTGTGTTCAGGCGTGGGCAACCACTGACCTCTTTTCGGTCATTATAGTTCTACCCTTCCTACACCATCACAGGAGACAATCATACAATATTTTGCCATTGGTTTGATTTCTTTGGCTTAACATATTATTTTTGAGATTCATTCATGAATAATATTGCTTTGAGCCTACACACGAAAGTCATTCTTTGAAATTATGCCTTCACTTCCTCTGGGTAAATACTTAGGAGTCAGATCACTGGGTCCTTTGAAAAGTGTTAAGTGTAACTTTATGAAAAACTTCAATATCATTTTCTGAAGGGGTTATTCCCGTTTGGCATCCCCCTGACAACATGTGAGAACTCCAGCATTTTTTATATTAACAGACTTTTGAATTTTAGCCATCCATGTGGATGTGCAATGGTATTTCATTATGGTTTTAAGTTCCTTCAAGTTTGAGATATAATTGACATACTCTACTGTCTTAAGGTGTACAGCATCATGGTTTGACTTGCATGTATTGTGAAGTAATTACCATGATAATTTTAGCTAGCATTCATTATCGCATAGAGATACAATAACAAGAAAAAGCAAACAAAAAAGAAAAATTTTCTTCTTGTGATGAGAACTCTTAGGATTGCTCTCTAAACAACTTCCCTTTATATCCCACAGCAGTGTTAACTCTAGTCTCATGTTAGACTTCATATCCCCAGTTCTTACTTAATCTTATAACTGAAAGTTTGTACCTTTTGGCCACCTGCCTCCAATTCTGCCTCTCCCACGACTCACCTCTAATAACCATAAATCTGGTCTATTTTTTCCCCTAAATTTGGCTTTTTGTTTTTGTGGGATTTTTTTTTTTTTGGTTCCACATATAAGTAATCTATCTGTCTGATCTATTTCACTTAACATAATGCCTTGTTTTTATAAATGGTAGGACTTACTCATTTTTATGCCTGAATAATATTTCATTACACACACATATATATAAACACCCATATACACACACACACAATTTAACTGTATCACCCTGATGACTAGTGATGTTGCATGTATTATCATGTTTATTGTCATTCTTGTATCTTCTATTGTAACTGAAACAACTATTTTCCCACTTTTTAATTGGGTTGCCTGCTTTATTACTTGGTCCTAAGAGTTCTTAATAAATTCTTGATTTCATAAGTCCTTTTTTTTTTAAATTTATTTATTTGACAGACAGAGATCACAAGTAGGCAGAGAGGCAGACAGAGAGAAAGGGGAGGAAGCAGGCTCCCTGTGGAGCAGAGAGCCGGACGAGGGGCTCGATCCCAGGACTCTGGGATCATGACCTGAGCTGAAGGCAGAGGCTTCAACCCACTGAGCCACCCAGGCGCCCCTCATAAGTCCTTTTTAGATACATGTTTTGCAAACCTTTTCACCCTATCTAGGGTTTTCCTTTTTTTTTTTTTTTTTTTTTTTTTAAGATTTTATTTATTTAATTGACAGAGAGACACAGAAGGAGAGGGAACACCAGCAGAGGGAGTGAGGTTTAGAGAAGTAGGCTTCCTATTGATCAGGGAGCCTGATGCAGAGTTTGATCCCAGAACCCTGGGATCATGACCTGAGCTGAAGGCAGAGGCTTAAGGAATGAGCCACCCAAGCACCCCCTCCCTTTTGCTTTTTAACTGCATTTAAAAAAAAAAATGTTTTTAATTATATTGTTGTTATTATTACTGTTACTATTATTGTTATTGTCATTACTATTTTCACTTTTTGGAATTGTGTTTATTTGTGTCTTATTTGAGAAATATAGCCCTACCCCCAAATCATAATTTTTTTCTGTATGTTCTGATTTATACTTAATAGTTTTATCATATCTGATCCATTTTATTTATAATGTGATGAAATTGCCAGTTGATGTTTTTCCCATGCAGATAATTCATTTGTTCCGTCATCATTTCTTGAAAAACAAAAAACAAACAAAACAAAACAAAACAAAAAACCTCTTTTCACCATTGAATTACATGGACACTTTTGTCAAAAAATATTTCAATTCAAGTCTTATAACCCATGGATCTGGTATACTTTTCCATTCTCTAAGGTCTTTAAAAATTTCCTTTTGCTATGTTACACAGTTTTCAGTGTAGATATCTTGCTTATCTTTTGTTATTTCAAAGTACTTTTTCAATGCTATTGTAAATGTAGTCAATTTTATTTTCTAATTTTCCATTATTAGCATGCAGACATACAATTTACTTTGTCTTTTTTAATATAGATCCTGTATCCTTCAAGCTAAGTTTACCTTTATTTCTAGAAGACTTCCCTTTACTCCTTAGGATTTTCCCCACAAACTATTATGTTATCTGCAAATAAAGACACTTTCATTTCTTTCATTCCAAACTATATACCTTTTTCTTTTCCTTACCTTGGTGCTTTGTCTAAGAAGGTAGGATAATGTTGCAAATTAGTCGTGAGAAGAGACATCCTTGCCTATTCTTGCTTCTAGATAGAAAGCCTTGATCTGCTCACCGTGGAGGATGATTTGACTGTAGGTTTCCCACATCTTTTCACTCAGATTGAAGAAATATCCATCTATGTTTCATTTGCTAAAAACTGGAAAAGTTCTCTTTTCTCAGTTTGTTTCTTTTTTTCTTTTTTCTTTTTTTCTTTATGAATGGGTGTCAACTTATGTGAAACTGATGTGGTTTTGGGATATAGGTGAGGTTTGGTGGGGAGAGGTCCAGAGCCCATGATCAAGAAAGAATTCTTGAGATGTCTTTGGTTCAAAATGGTGGTTTTTATTAAAGCACCAGGACCAATAGAGCTGTAGCACCAGGGGTCTTGAGGAGTGGTGATTATATACTGTGGAGTTGGGGGAAGTAAGGAAAAGGGAAGTTTCAAAAGAACTTTTCTATGCTAAAAAAGACCAACCTACAAGATACCTACAAGATATTGGAGGCCATGTCATTGTCAAGTTACTAGCAAGGTACTAACATTTTCACTTCTAGCAAGGTACCAACATTAAGACAGTTGGGAGATCTACTTCAGTGATCATATGGCTTTCTCCTTTATTCTGTCCACTTGGGTAGTTATACTGTTTGGTTTTCTAAATGTGGAAACGACATTGAAATCCTGGGACAAACACTTCTTGGGTGTGATGTCTATCCTTTCATATCTTGATAGACTTCACTTGATAATACTTCACTAAGTAGTTTTGTGTCTATATTCAAAACTGATGCTTTTACCTGATTTTAAGATCGCTGTTCTCCTGCCCTCAAAAAATGACAAAATAAATATCTCCTTCTCCTCCATCTTCTGAAGGAACTTTTGTAGCCTGAATGTTATTTCTTCCTTAAGTGTTTGATAGAATTTATTAAGGAGGAGAGCAGGATCTGGACTTTTCCTCATGGGTGTGTAGAAAAGAATTTGCCTATCCAAAGGTCTGGCCTTTCATCTTAGCTCCTGGGAAGTGATTTCTAAACCTTGGAATGTCCTGCCTGATAAGAGTGCCATTGTTTACCTGGAAGCCTTGGGCCACACCACGAAGTCTAACAATGTAATTTATGGTGGGGCTTTGGGTCACATTGTAAGAACCCCACCTCTATTAGTGCTAGAGATGAAAGGTCAGCTACATGACCATTTATGTGTTCAATCATATCTGTAGGAGAGACTGAGTTCAATAAAATTAGATTATCAAGGCTCAGGTGAGCTGCTCTGGTGGGCAGTGCTCCATTTATATCAGTACATATAGTTGCTAGGAAAAATTAGCACTCCTTGTGACTCCCCTGGCACAGGACATTTTAAAACTTTGTTCTTCGAAATTTCCCATACTATGTAACATAAGCCTCTCCCTTTGGCTGATTTTTAAAAAAAATATTTTATTTATTTATTTGACAGAGATCACAAGTAGGCAGAGAGGCAGACGGAGGGTTGGAGGGGGGGGAAGCAGGCTCCCCGCCAAGCAGGGAGCCCGATGTGGGGCTCGAACCCAGGACCCTGAGATCATGACCTGAGCCAAAGGCAGAGGCTTAATCCACTGAGCCACCCTTGGCTGATTTTTAATTTCTCTCCTTTTACTGTAATAAACCATATCTTGATATATAACAGCTTCCGTGAGTTTCATGAGTCCTTCTAGCAAATTATCAAATCTGAGGGTGGGAGCAGAGACCCCCCAATATTACAAGTGGTTTCAGAATCAGGGTTGTCATGGGGCCCTCTCTCTCTAAACTGCAGTGGGAAAGATTCTTTATTTAGAATTAATATATGTTTATGATTGGAGCTATTTAACTTTTATATCTTCATGACTTAGTTGATAGTCTTTGTTTTTAAAGAAATTTGCCTATTTCACAATCATTCTCACCTTTATTGGCACAAAAGTTTTCATGGTATTTTTTTGTAACATGTACATGATCTGTAGTGATGTCCCTTACTTCATTTCTGATTTTGATCATTCTATTCATATTTTTACCTCTTTGGTCAATGTTTTAAAAAATATATTTAAAAAAAAATTTTCAAAGAAATAACAACCTATTATTTTTTCACTTTCTCTTTCATTGATTTCTGCTTTCATAATTTTTTAAAAATTCATTTGAGTTTAATTTGTTCTTCCCTTACTAATTTCTTAAGATGAAAACTTAGATGCCTGGATTTATGTTTTTCTTTCTAATATGAACACTTAAAGCTAATATGAACACTTAAAGCAATAAAATTTCCCTAAGTACTGTGTTAACCAAAGCCCTGAAATCTTGGTACACTGTATACTCATTCAAAATATTTTCTCATGACCTCTTGTAATTTCTTCTCTAAATTATAGAGAATCATGTAATTTTTTTGATTCATATATTCTTGGAATTGTGTTCTTTAATTTTAATGCATGTTGTTTTTTCTTGCTTTGTTATTACTGTTACTATTGTGATTATTATAGTATGAATCCTGTTTGGTCAAAAATGCGTTCTGAATTATTTCAATCTTCTCTTGTTTATTAAGACTTGTTTTATGGTATGGCACATGGTCTTTCCTGGTAAACATACCATGTGCCCTGGAAAAAAAAAATGGATATTCTGTATGTTTTTGGTGTCTTATTAATATTATGCAAGTCAAACTGGTTGATAGCATTGTTCAGATCCTTTGATCTTTTGCATAGTTGTTTCCTCAATTTCTTCTTTTTTAATTTTCTTCATTTATTTTTTAATTTTTTAAAGACTTTACTTATTCATTTGACAGAGATAGAGATCACAAATAAGCAAAGAGGCAGGCAGAGAGAGAGGGAAGCAAGATCCCCGCTGAGCAGAGAGCCCAGTGTGCCCCTCGATCCCGGGACCCTGAGATCATGACCTGAGCTGAAGGCAGAGGCTTAACACATTGAGCCACCCAGGCACCCTGTTTCTTCAGTTTCTAAGGGAATGATATTAACATCTTCAATTATGATGGAGGAATTCTCTATTTTTCTTTTTGGTTCTGTGAATTTTTGCTAAATTATTCTTAGTTGTGTTATTTGATCCAGGTACATTTATAATTGTTATGTCTTCTTGATTCATTGATACTTTCATCATTAGGAAGTGTCCCTCTGATCTCTGATCTCTGATAATAGTTTTTTTCTTGAAATCTATTATATCTGATATTAGTAGAGTCATTTATTTCCTTCTTATACATACTATTTTCATGTTTTATCTATTCATTTGCTTTCAGCCTATCTATACCCTTATACTTGCAGTGCATCTCTTGTAGGCAGCTTCTGTTTCTATCTTGGTTCTTATATATCATTTGCCTTTTTTATTTCTTATTATTTTCTTTCTTTCTTCTTTTTTTTTTTTTCATTCATAGCAAACATGTAGAGGTCTACTGAAGTGAGGAATCTTACACATGTTACTTCAAAATCCTTGCCTGGTGGTTCTAACATGTGGGCCATCTCTAGACCAGTTTCAGCTGATTTTCTTTTGTCTTAGAGACAGGTTCTTATCTCTGTGGTTCTCCATATGTCAGATAACTTTAGATCAACACTGTGAGTGTTTAACTCTGGTGATTTTGAGTTCTTTACTATTCTCTGATGCATGTATGTTTTGTTTTGTTTTAGCAAGGAATTATCTTGGTGGGCTTAAACTACATCTTGGGCATTAAATTTGGTCTCTTCTCACATCTTTGACTTCATCTTGCATTGCTTTCAGTCTCTTCCACGGATGCATGGTGGAGAATCAGTTGGAAATATTGGTAGACAGAATTTGGGGATCACATTTCTGGCCGTTTCCATTTCACAATTCTCCCAGTACCTTCAGAAATCATGGATTCACTGGTTTCAAATTTCTGGCTCACCACATAGCAACCTCTTTTGCTTTATTTCCCTATAAGTTGAAAAAATGGGAACTAACTTCATTCATTGCCCCCCTCCTCCTAGTGGCTGCACGATTCACTAAGGTCTGTTTGCTGCCTTTTACCTTATATGAAGGGTTAACACTCATTCTCTGACTATGAGTCTGTCTGGTGGTCACCTACTCTGCAGTCACCGGAAGTGGAATACAATGGTAGTGATTTTCATTTAACGTTTTCCTTATTGCCATCCAAAGTTGGAGACTGTCTAATGTCACTTTTTCTACATACAAAGGATTATTCAATTCTTGCACTCAGGGGGTGCACTGTTAATTTTTCCTTCCTCTGATGTCCCATAATACTTCATCCATCATGTCTATTATAGAATTCAGTGCATGATATTTTCTTACACACCTGCATCCTCCCTGAGACTATAAGCAATGACTTTTATTTTTCACTCTGTTCAGCCAGAAGTTGAGACAGTCCTAGCATGAAACACTTGTCCGATGAATGTTTTTTGAATGAAAGATGAATGAATCCCCATACTATGTATAGTAATGTGAATGGTTCAGGAGTTGTCATTTCAAGGTTCTCTTAAATTCGTGTACGTTGAATATACTGCAAAAAAGATCTCTTTATACAATAAGCAATGGCATTTCTCCTGCAAAAAAAAAAAAGGGGGTGGGGGAGGAAGCAGAATACCAAAAGGCTAGTTGAATATTTACCAGTATTGCCTCTAGGTGTGATTGGTGTGATTTTACCTGGGTTCCCCTCTGCTTTGCTGTCCCCAACATCTAACCCACCCCTTTCCTTTTGCTTCTATCTGTTGCACTCGGGGTTGGTTTATTGTGGCAAAGATGTGAACTCTTAGAAATCTACATTTAATTTACTATAAATGCTGTTTAGGGGCTTCTATCCATTTTAATAGTGTAGAAATCTACATCTAATCTAGTAGATTAAATGTAGAAATGTAGGGACTTATATCTGTGGAAATGTTCCCTATATGTATATATTGTTGATTTTGGAGAATAAGCATCTTCTGTACATAAGACAAAAGGAGGCATGGTTATATTTGCTTTCATGAATATATTTTCCCTTATAGAAGATGAAACTTAATATATAAAGCAAAATTTTGTCTTAAATTTAGGATGCTATTCTAAACAGTTGGGTAATGTTTTTTTTTTCCTTCCTCCAATTCTGTGTGAGTGTATTTTTTTTTTTTCTTCTTCTAAAGTTGAATTGAAGATCTTGGTTTTAAATTGAACACATGCACGCACAAATAACAAAATGTTCACAATTTATCTAATTCAACTTTTAAATCAAATTAAGTCACTATCTTTCTATATTTTTATGTCTACAGATATATACTTTATTTTTTATTTTAAAATATGTATTATAAAAATTTTACCTGTTATTTTAGTGTTTTAAATGGAATTCTAGAAATCTCATATTTTTATCTTTTCATAAATTTTACTTCTTGAACGTCTGCATATTTTGTCCATGAGACCCACTGAACAACACTATAAGCTTAACGTAAGCAAAGAGAACCAAAACTTCTTCTGTTATTCAAAAATAATGAATTCCCTTAAGATGAACCTGAAAGGGTCTTACTCTTTCTACTTATCTAAGATAACTCCAGCAAAAATCTTCATCCTTGGTTGCTGAAGACATCAAATGTTACCACAGCACTTGTCATAATAGTTTTACATGTTCTTCTCTTAAGGACCCTGACATTTTCGTATAGAGCTCACGCTATTGCCCATTCTAAGTTCCTTTTTGTGCTGTAATTTCTTATCCTAATGTCCCTTTCAGTAGAGAAGGGTTAAAAAGGTCTGATTATGCTGTAAATGGCCAACATTTAGTGATGAAATATGAACTTGCACTAACGATATTGGAGCAAAGCAGTTTCAGTGTCCGCTTTTTTTTAATATGGAATATGTCTGGCTCTCATTCCTCCCCTTCTTCCACCTCAGCACTGATGGGTCCTTAATCAAAGGAGCGAGACTGATACAAAGCGGAGGTCAAGCAAAGCTTTATTTCGTGCCAAACATCAAGGATCAAACCGACCAGTTGGGGCCACCTTTTACAGAAAGGGCAACCCCTCCCTGCCTTACAGACTAACTTTAAAAGAGCAAATGCCATGTGGTTGGGCCTGGCCACACATAGGTGGCCAATGAGACTGCAACACACAGAGAAAGCTGCAGTCATGCTAGGTCACATACAGGTGGCCAAATGAATTACAATTCACCCTATAGTAGCTACTTGAACTAGCCTATCACCTTGGTCAGAACTGGTGCCCAAAAGGCGGGGCCCACACTCCTTGGTAGCTAGGGAGACAGTATGCGCCCCCACTGATTGGATGTCTCCACCTGGCCTGACCCACCCTTGCATTTGGGCTCTGTTACCTGGGACTGGTTTCCTGGACTTGCTTTAAGTAAGTCCCTTGGGGGGAGGGAGGCTGGGTTAGTTTAAGTTTTACTGCATAAACAACAAAATGGCTGTTCAACCGAGATGAAATCTCTCTGGCTAAATAGGCTCTTACAAGCACTTCACAGTGTATGGGGATAAACTGCAGTCCTTCCTTTCCTGTCTGTTCAGATCCCACTGAGAACGAGGCTTTTAGGAGTGGTTTTCATTTTGATGCTAAAAGTCCCTGATATTTCACCTGACAAATTAAAGGTGAAATTAAAGAGAAGAGAGTGGCTTATCTGTGAAGTGTTTCTACCTCATGTCTGTGCAGCCAGAGACAGAAAAGCCAGAGAAGCAGAGCCAGCCCAGCCTAGGGAACCCATTAACAATTCTAGAGTCTGAGTGGCAACTGGAAACAAGGCGCTGCCTGTTTGCCTACTGTCCATTCTGGCATTATTAGGTAAAATAGAAGTCTTGTGCTTTGAGAAACTTTTTACAATGGGACAATTCTCAGCCATTCACAAGTCAAAGGCAAAGAAGAAAGAGCCTCAGTGTAAAATGCTGTAAACTAGCACATTGTCTACAGTCATTTCCTCACTGTTCACAGCTGAGAGGGGAAGACGGTGAGAAGAGAAGGAGCAAGTCAGGGCATCTTTCCCCAGGAAGTCTGATCCGTCCATTGAGGGCCCCGGTTCCCCATTCATGTTCCACACTTGAGCGGTATACTCTGTTCCCAAATTCTCCAACGCCCTTCCTTCAGATCCAGTTCTACCCTCTGCCACCTCAGCAATCTTTCTGTTCCTCAACTCCTTTCCTAGTATCTGAGGAGACAGTGCAAATGTCTAGTCTGTTACCTTGTTTGAGGCATTCTAGCTAATTTGCAGTCTGGTTTTACAGACCATAATACATCTTGTGATTTGAGATGCTATTTTAAAAAGTCTAGTTTCATATGCTACCCTCCTCATTTCCATGAAGCATTATTTTGGTTTTATAGATGGTGATGTTACATCTAGAAAATTTAAGAAATTTGTGAAGTATCTAAAAACAGTGGTAAACGACCATAAATGTTTCCCTTCAGCTTATGGCTTTGTCTAAATTTCTGTCTTGGTCAATGCAAGTTGTTTTTGTCCATAGCAATACATTCCCTTTTACCAGGAGGGAGCTGGATTACAGAAGATGGCCACGATGATGAGGTGTCATAGGCTTTTCCCCAGGCTCCAGATCTGGGCTCCTAGTCTGATTTAGGCCATGATCTTGGACTTATAGGGTCCTTATCATCAAGTCAGAGCATCAGGACTTACCTGGTATAGTGAGCTGGAGCTAGTTTATGACTGTGAGTTGATTGTGAAACCAATGGCAGTTTGAAATCCACTAGGTATAAATATCTATACCACAGATATTGGCAAAAGCTACAAATCAGGACATTTACTTATTTGCTTATTATTAATTACATTCCCCCCCACCCCCGGTGGGCTGGCTTACTAGCACATACCCTACTGCTTAAAATGTATCACATTCGGGACAGGGCCACAAAGAAGACACTTGAGGTTCTAAGGATGAGAAAACAGTTATTTATCTCTGATATAGTAAGCCTTCTAGAAATTCTTTCAAATGTTGTGCTCTGCTTAAGCTTTAAATGTCTTTGACCAAATGGTTAATCCTGGATTGGCATACAGCTATCGCATGTTATATGTAATTATGTGGAGCCTGTGTGAGCCTGAATGCTGTCCCCAGCTGGCTGCCATCTTATAATATCACAAAGTTTTCAAATCTACCAGGTGAACCACTGCCCTAAACAAGACTGGAAATTCACTAAGTACTTCCACTGAACAAAGGCTATCATCCAAGTATACTTCCCTATCATTGTTTTTAGGCTAAACACGACAGACTTAAAATTGAACTTTTCTCCACCGAATTAAATACCAAGAAGATTCAATTCAGCAAATGGTTGAGTACCTATTATTTATCTGTTATTTATAACATAGTAAATACATAAAAAAAAGCATTTTTTACTTACCCAGGAACTCTACTGAAGAGTAATAGAGATGTTTAATGAATATTTATTAAGGATATGGATAGAGATCATATCATAGTCTCAGAGTAAATCATTTTTTAAGATACATTTTCTAATTCCTTATTTATAGTCAAATACTCAACTTATTGTCACTTTCCCACTATTTTTTCTTCCTCCATCTTTTTTCAAGCATTCTTACTCCCTGGGTCTCTCAATTAATTATCCTTGTCTTCCTTTTGCTTCCTTACTCTTCCAACTAGTTGTCTTTGCTCTTCCTCATTCTTTCTCATTAAGTGACTTAACCTCTTTGGTTTCTCCAGTTGAACAGATGTTTCCACTGCACTGCTCAGCTCAAAGTTGATAGCCCATCAGTTCAGCTATAAGAGAATTTCTTTTCAGTAGCAGGAACATGAGTTATTATAAATTCTCATAATTTTGTTTTCAGAGATACAATTTTTTTATCTGTGAATTTCTTCTATGTTTATTATAATAATATGTGTTAACTTCTTCATGACAGGATTGCTAATTTATCAGGAGCCAATGGAATTAATATCTCATTTTACTGGCCTAGTAGATGACCTTTTATGTGTTGCATGCTTGATATATGTTTGTTAAGTAGAAGGATGTAGAAATATCCCCAAATCCAGCCACCTTTGTTGGACCTATGAAATAAATTTCATAATATTTACACCATACTTAACTAAGAACAATTTCCCAAAGACACAGAGAACTATACTCTACAGAACAAAACAAAAATGAGGTCAGCTTTTTTACATTGAAAATGATGAAATTACTATATTGTCATAGTAAGGGTGATTGTGCATATATATGCCTAATATAATTAGCATAAGAAAAAAGAAAATGTAACTATAAAATGGTTTACTACGGAAGAAGCTCACAATAAAATGCAGTATTACTGTGGGACTGACTGGTTATGTGCGGGAGATTGTCCTAGTTAAGTGGCCTTTGCTCAAGCCTACTGTTTACCGGTTGAGTTGCTGTGAGATTTTAATTCACTAGAGGGAGCTTATGGGTAAGAGTGATGCAGTTCCTACACAAGGAAGATTGATTGCATTCATTCAATCCCCCACAGCCTGAAAAATACTTCCTATTTATTTTATTCAGGAGCTTGTTGTAACATATCCCAGAGTTGCTTAGTCATTTTTTTCCACTAGTGAGAAGTCTAATTTCCTTTTCCATTTTTTATTCCTCTATGCAATTCGCTCAATCCCCATAATGGTCTAACATTCCACTGTATTTACCTCTCTTAGTTCTTATCTGGTTTCATCACCAATGCTCTTTTTATCCCAGAGAATGGCCAATAAGGGAGTTAATCCAGTTGTGGTGACTCCCTGTTCCGCATTTGAGTGATACATATTTTTCCTGATTGTTCAACCACTGTATGTACAGTAAAAAATGGACTTACCTTCTGTTTTTTAACAAATCTGACATACCTGAGTTATGATTTCACTGGTATGTATCAAGCATAGGGGACATATCCCTGGCATCGTGTTTTTTACTTGATTTGTCTTCAGGTCAGATCCCAAATGAGAAGAAATATTTGCCACCTTACCAGTCAGCACAAACCAGAGTAGTAAATAGTAATTCAGGTATCAATCATTAAAGGCTTCATTATGTATATGTGTTTCATCAATTGGTGAAAAATGTGTGGAAAAAAATATCTGTTTGTAAGTGTAGGTCTATGTTGCATATGCATGTATGCCGATTCAAAGTCAGATATCTCTGTTGGGTCCCTCAATAATGGGTCCATAGTCAAAGGAGTGAGACTGATACAAAGCAAAGGTCAATCAAAGCTTTATTTTACACCAAGCATCGAGAATCAAACCAATCATCAAACAGACCGGTGGGGGCCGCCCCTTACAGAAAGGGGGAACCTTCCCTGCCTCACAGACTAACTTTTATAGAGAAAAGGCAATGTGGTTGGGCCTAGCCACACACAGGTGGCCAGTGAGATTGTAACACACAGAGAAAGCTGCACTGTCATGCTAGGTCACACACCGGTGGCCAATTGAATTACAATTCAACCCATAATAGCTACTTGAACAAGCCTATCACCTTGGTCAGAACCTGCACCCAAAAGGCGGGGCCCACACTCCTTGGTAGCTAGAGAGACAGTATGCGTGCTTTACTGATTGGATGTCTCCACCTAACTGGACTCATCCTTGCATTCGGGCTGTTATCTTTACCTGAACTGACCCACCCTTGCATTTGGGCTTTGTTACCTGGGACTGGTTTCCAGGACTTGCTTTTAAATAAGTTCCGGGGGGGGGGGGGGGGGGGGGGGGGGGGGGAGGGGGGGTGGGCAAGGTCAGTTTAAGTTTTACTACATAAACATCAAAATGGTTGTTCAACCAAGGTGGGGCCGCTCTGGCTAAGTAGGCCCTTACAATCTGTATCTTTTCCTTTAATGAATAGAATATCCACAGGCCCCATCAAAGTTACCAAAGACAGCTTGCTCATCCATACTGTCTGATAGTTGTATGTTTTATTTCTTCTCCTAAATTTGCATCAGAGGGAACTCAATGTTACCATGATCACCAGTCTTTTAAAAAATATTGTTTTCTAAGTTCAGTTGGTGGCAAATAGCTCCAACACTTTCCCCCCCAAATTCCTTTCTGTTCAGTATTAATAAGTAGGTATGTCAAAGGTCCTAAAGACCACACAGGGGCTTGACAAATTTCTGGAAGAACTCAAGAGAACTAAGAAAACTTGCTATACCCATGGTACAGCTGTAATAAATTATCACAGCGAAAGGATACAGGTCAAAATCAACAGAGGGAGAAGACACTATCTTCCTCTATTCAGGTTGCTAGAGCAAAATACCGCAGACTAGGTGGCTTATAAAGAACAGAAATGTATTTCTCATGGTTGTGGAGACTGGAAGTCTAAGATCAAGATACCCAGCCTGGTGGGATAAAAGCCCTTTTCCAGGTGCAAAGTTCTCGTTGCATCCCCATGTGGAAGAGGAATAAGGGATCTCACTAGGACCTCCTTTATAAGGGCTCTGCCCTCATGATTCACTCACTTCCCTCATCACCTCGGGCATTAGGATTTCAACATATAAATTTGTGAAAACTACAAACATTCCGCCTACAGCTGGAATATAGAACAGAGTCCAAGAGTCCAGGAGAAGCCAAAGGCAAAGCTCCAGGTGTTCCCTCCCAGAAGAGTCAAAGATATGCTTAATTCTTTCAGCAGTGATGCATGATGACATGTGAAGTGCTGCCAACTAGGGAAGCTCTCTCAAGCCTTGATGTCCAGGGTTTTTTTGGGGGGGAACCTTGGTACTCAGTCCATAGCCTCACCAGGGGAATATAGGCCTTCATCATAAATCACATTGATAGGATAAATGTATGAGATCCAACTGGAACAGTATGGTCCAAGGCCTCAGGCAAACACTTTTATCATGCAGAATATTCCAAGGACTCGAGCTTATCTCCCAGGAGCCAGCCAAGGGCCTGGCCTGAAGAAAGTTTTTTCTCACGAATATTCAGGATTTGAGTAACCTTTTCCTGTCCAGTAAGTGTTACTGAAAATTGGATTTCCTTGACCAAATATTTGGGATACACTGAGTTAAGAGATAGTAAGCAACTTCCACTGCTCTTAACACGCTAATAATCATTGCAATACTCCAAGGGTGGGAGAATATGTATTTACTATCACTTAATGGATTTCAAAATCTTTTCCTTCCTTAGAGAACTTATTTTAGGAAATGTCGTTCTAAATGACTCTTTGCACTTGAGCAAAGTGTCTCTGTCCAATCAAAGAAAATGTTAGTTAAAATGGCAAATGGAAAAACAACTTGAAGTCTAAGAGTAATTAATAAAGAACCCATAGTCAAGTATTTGTCATAAAAAATTGGTCTTGTCTTTTATTACTATCTGGTACCTCAACCATGTTTTAATTAGTAACTTACTTTCAAATATTTCATGGATCTTCATCTTTATCCTTATAAAGTGTTTCAGGAATAAAATCAATGTGCTTTCTTAACCTTTGTCACTTGTGTCATGAAAAGGGATATGAGGGGTTAAATTATTTATTGGAATAACTGTCCTGCTGTTAACACACGGAAGGTATTTAACTGTTGAAAATACAGCAAAATGTTTTAGAAAATCAGGAGTTCATGTTGATTGAATAATGAATACACATAATCTAAGCTTTGGAATAAATGATTTCTCCCATTTTAACTTGCTGATTTTATTTATAATTGCCCCCATACCCACTAGAATTGACTGAAGCTACTACTGGGTCATTAAAATTCTTCTTATTGTAGTTCTTTCTACTCTTCTTATTTTGTGAAATCTGCAACAGAGCCACAAATGAGAAAAATGGACAATATGAAAGGCAATTTGAAATTAGAAAGCACTCATTTGAAAACTTGGCTTAAAAAAAATCTTATGGTCTCATTAATGCAACGTGGTGTGAAAAGAATCTCCCAAGCATTTTGTCTCAAATAAAACCATGCAGCACACACAGGGAATTTGCACAGACAAAAGGATAAGTGAAATCAAGCCACTTTTTTACAGAGAAATGTCTCTGGGTTCAAGGATGATGAATCGTTTATTCATTTCTGAAATCTAATAAAATATCTTTATTAAAATGAAAGCATGTTTCATTACCAAGGATAGTTTTGATCTGATAGAAAACATGTTTTCTCTTGTTTATTTAGCATATGTGTTACATATGCTTTTAACATAAATATCAATGTATAACAAAATAAATATTATCCAACCAAGCATATTTAATATCTGCTGTGTTGTATATCAGATGGCTACGCTTTTAACACATAAGAAGTCTATTGTAGTGTATTTAGTATGAAGCACATTTTGAGCTCTGTCTTATAAAACTGGTATTCGTGACATCAAGTGTAAAGTGCATAAGTATCTTGTTATGGTATCCTCTCACAATAGGGGGCATGACATGTTTAATCAACAGATAAGCTTTGAAATTCAGTAATTTCAGAGTTATACATATACATATGATCATCAAGAACAAAAACCTACAGTGCAGAACATTTCTTTATGTAAAACAATAGGGGAAAGTGTTTAAGCTGGTACCAATGAACAAGGCATCATATGGAGGAAGGTCAACAAGGTGTGTTTCTCATAGTAGGCAAAAATGCAAGAGTTCATCAATGGTACTCAGGCTGCTGCAGGCTCTCTGGGACCTTCAGCAGCTCATACAGTCCTCCAAATATTTGAAGAGGCTCAAAGATTAGATCTCCTTTATCTTCAAACTCCAGCTTGCCGCAGGATTTAACCTCAAATTAAGTCTACTGCAGACAAGAGAGACCCAGGAGGTCTTCTGCAAATGGCGACCACTCAGGATCTCGGAATTTCATTAAACAATGGTACCTGTGGGAGGCTTGAACGAAGGTTTGCAAAGAGTCAGTCCTTGGTTGAAGCCAGTCGCCAAACTGATTTATTTTGTCTTTGCCTGTATAATACAATTTAAAAAAAAAATAGAATACTTCAGATAAATATGATTTGAGGCTTTAAAATTCCATACCTGTGGCAGCAGTTGGACGTACAGAGAAACAAGTCAGTCTGAAAAGACATGCCTGCTCAAATTTCACCATATTCAGATCTGTTACCTGCCAGATTCCTATTAATATGTGTACTTGCAACTCCTGGATTAAGTTCACTCAGTTGCACTTTGAGAAAGAAAAAAAAAGGAAAAAAGAAAAAACACATTAAAATGTGTTGCATACATATTTTTGGAACAAATAAAATTGTGGTCTTATTTTGGGCAACTGAATATAGACCATAATCTATATTCTTTTACAGGATACATGTCTGATTTCTCCCTTAATATGGCTTCATATGCCCATCAGAGAACTGCCATTAATAAAAGCTCTTCTAATGGGAAGTAAAAAATGTAACATGAGAAAAATAAATTACTGAACTTGGTCGTTTGAAATATGCCTCACCTGGCTTAAAGGTTGAGAGTTAAAACTGCTCTTGTTTTAAGGCTAGAGAAATTTGGAGCATGAGAGAAGCTACTTAAAGGTAGAACAAGAAAAGTTTCTACAGCCCAAGGACTCCAGGGTGGGAGACAAAAATGTAAGGAGGAAACTGATGCATTTCCTGAGCAGCAATGCCTCGGAAAAACCGGAGAGATCTAATATGCAAATTGAAATTGTTTCTCAGTCTGTATTCTGCCAAAATATGCCTCCGTCATTCCTTGTCCTTCAGTAAACCATATTATACTTGATAGACTTTCGATAGTAGTGTGCTTTGCAAATGAATGGAAAGAGGCTGAACCTCTTTAAAGAAAAGTGGGGACAGGAGGGAATAAGAGTCCAAAAATTGAGCCCAGAAACTGCTGATGTGTCTTCTTACTTGGGTCAGAGCTTCTCAGTGCTTGGAGCTGGATTCTCCAGGAGGCAGAAGTTTATGCGGCTCTCCTGCTTATTGGGGGAATAATATGTTTATAATATTGTGGGAGCACATTGCATTCAAGATTAAGAGAGCTGATATACTTATTTTGTAAATGTGGAAAATGAGGTTAAAACGTGAACTGACTTGCCTAAGGTCAACAGGTTAGCAAGAGGCAGACGTTAGATTATATCCAGATTCAACTATTCAGGTACTGGATATCCTTCATGTTTTATTCCTGGGGGTTGGTTTTTAATGATCACTATGTCATCTACATACATATAGAAATGATTGAACTTGATATCAGAGAGAGACTTGTATATGGGGACCTACTGCTCAATTTCAACATTTTTATAAAATTTATCTTCAGGGCAATGTTTAGAAGTTACTTCAATATATGTATATGGATGCATAAAATATAAAAACACAAATAAGTTACATAAGTTTATTTTTTATTTTTATTTTTAAAGTTATTTCTAACACCAGTGTGGAGTTTAAACTCAGGACCCTGACATCAAAAGTCACATAAGCCAGCCAGCCAGGTGCCCTGTGTTGTTTTTTTGTTGTTGTTGTTATTATTGATTTCTTTTTAGATAGACATGTACTATTTTTAGTACTGACAGTGTGCACACACACATAACGTTGAAAAAATAGTGATATTTGTTCTTTTGTCATTCAGAGATGTATGACATCATTATTTCAGCCCAAAGCTTATTAATGGCTATGGACAAAGTTCTCATACCGCACCAAGTACATTTAACTCAAATCATGACCTACAGGTTGCTTGATGTGTGGCAAATTCCTACTATGCTTATATGTCTAAAATTCCTACTTCCTGACTGATTACAGTGTCTTACAATTCAGAGTTGGCCTCAATATTGACCTTTTCAGGGTTTTCAAGTTCTCTTCAAGGAGATTCTACAAGCTTACTGACCAAAGAGAAGGTATCCAAAATATGTCTTGATCTACATTTCCAAGATTTTTTTTCCTGTAGGCACTTTTTGATAGTGTGGCTGCCCTGTGCCATGTGTTCTAAACTCTACACATTTGTTCTAAACTCAACTATGCAGTGGAACATTTGAAATATATTAATGCCAATTTCTGAAATTCTTCTAAAATCCCTCAGAAACAGAGAACTATAAGGACGACACACCTCATTGCTGAATCTGTCTGTATCTCCCCAGTGCTGTATTTCTCCATAAGCTTTTAATGAAATTCTCAGGATATGTTGTTCCTTTAGCTTGGAGAGAACTAGCCAGTTTGCTTACTGCCTAAGCAACTTAGACTTCAGCTCTTGCCAGCTTCACGTTGTACAAACACATTAAAAAGGAGCCTGTTTTCAGGGGCCCTTAATTCTTGATGTGCCTTTTTACTTGCAAAAGCTTAGGGGTTTTGTAATCACCCCAACTCTAGCACGAGGCAGAGAAACTTAGTGACATGTTGAGTGAAATGCTACACTGTGTTAATAACGGTTTTGAAAGAAATCAGGAAAGTTAATCATGTGTGGACACAGGGTTAAGAAGCAATGTAACAGACTATTAAGCTTAATATAGATATGTGATATAAGCATATGCAGACATCCATTAGCATAAATTCATGTTACAGAAGAGCAGTGCGGCATGCCACTTGGTGGATTTATAATGTACGCAAGGGGCAGGATGGAGATCGATAGGAGAAAGAAGTGGGTCAGAGAATCCATATACAGGTCCTGGATCAGGTTGATCAAACCACTGCAAATTATAACCACATTATTTTTGAATGGTGTTATTGCTGGCACTTGATGACACAGACATATGAAGTGAAGGGATGGGAAACAGCGAAAACTCCCATAGTTTCTCGTGGGTTTGGAATGAGAAATATCCATCTCTCTTGGCTTCCCTTAATGTGTGCAATCATTATGCTCCTGATGAATAACGTTTAAAGATATTACAATAGAATATTTAGCTAATTATTTGGGGGAAATTTGCGTATCTCAGAAGGTCTGGAGATAGTTGTATCTCCCCCCTCTTGCCTTTCTCATGACACATCATGACATAAAAATTACACATGACCACCAAGGAAATCTATTTCCAACACTATTTAGAAACAATTCTTCTGGGGCTCTGCCCTTCAGCTTAAAATAAGCAAAGGCGTTCTTGCCTCTGGTTCAATCAAAAGCCCCCTAAACAACTTTCTGAATTATTTCTAGGAATTCCTATTTTACAGACACTTTGCTTTTCTAGTTTTCATCATATAATGGATAATTTTCTACTTTAAGAAGTTTTAATAGACCTGGAAAATGAAAATATCTTCAAGAACAGAAAAAAAAGAAGCAGTTATCATTGATTACCACGGGAGAAAATTTTACTTGGATTAGGTCATAGCCTATCTTAACCGACACCTTTCTTTGGTGTCTCCCCTAATTTCTTGGAATTGGGAATCTTCTGAGAAACTCTTTTTAGCTGACATTTTCTTAGGCTCAGATATTCAGAGTAAGGATAAACTGCTTGTAAAGTTTTTAAAAAACATTATCTTACCAATTTTTCTAAGAGAAGAAAGCTTGCAGTGGATTAATTTTTCTCCCTCCCCCCCTTTCTTTTTCCCTTTCCCTTTCTCCCTTCTTCCCCCATTTTCCATTCCCTCTCACTTCCTCTCCCACATCCTTCCTTCTTCCCTCCCTCCCTTCCTTTCCCTCTCTCTCTCCTTTTCTTTCCACCCCTTCCCCCCACCTCAGCATAAGACTCTCATGCTTGTAACTGGTGTCATGGTGTCCTGGAGAAGACCATCATCAATTGCTTTCAGGAAAAGCTCCAAATACCCTGTAAGTTTCAACTCTGTACTGGCCAGCTGCTATTTCATATTCCACAGCCTAAACTCTATCCCTTGGTCTTATAGTTAATATCTTAGTAAACTAAATAGTGCACTGAAAAGGCCATCACTGAAAGTTTTTGCCATTGTTTTATTTCTCAGGTTAAAATAGGAATGTGAGAGGAAATGATAATAAAAATGGAAAGCCAGTGAGGCCAAAGTCAAACCCATGAGAAAAAAACAGAGAATTGAAGGGAATCCATAGACATCAAAGAGAAAGAATCATGGAACTCCAGGACGACTTAAGAGGAAGATTGCAACAGGAAAAAAAAAATAGTAACCATGGCACTTATGTGTCTCATGATGACCATGATGATGGTTCTTGAGAGACAGCTAAGCATTTGGCTGTTGGCTGTACCATGCTATACCACTCAGTCCTCAAAACAGTATTCCTCATCCCAAATTTACTGATGATGAAAACAAAGTTTAAGAAACATTCTTCACTAATACCTTATCTCATTTCTTCAGTTTTACTTATTCCCAGGAATGTATAAAGAAGTCCAAAATCACAGTTCTAGATGCCATGTAAATCTCCACCTCTCCAGCTGCCATCACGGAAAGATATCAGAACAAAAAGGAGAGTAACATGTCCTTTAAGATGAGAGTGAGCTTCTAATGTAAAGGGTAGCTGGACAGAGAGAAGTTGGGACTGGCTTCAGAGTGAAGGGTAAGGTTCATTCATCTCTAGAGAGTCTTTAAGAAGTTTAAATATTCAATGTAAGTTTGTCTTTTGATTCTTCACAAAAGGAGTCTTATAAATGTAACTGTCTTTACCTAAAACCTAAACTGTAAAGTATTTAAGACATTCTCGGAATTTAAATAAACAGAAAATAAGTAGCATGGATTCAAGCTATGCATTATATGATTCTTCAGCTGGAATTACTCTGTGTGTGTGTGTGTGTGTGTGTGTGTGTGTGTGTGTGAGTTGTGTAAAAGCAAGAGACTGAGCTAGAATGAATTTAGTACTGTTGCTCATGCCTACCACTGTTAAAATTACAAATAGATTTATTGAAGGGTTTCAAGATTTTTCCAAAACCTTGGGGTTTCTGTGACAACTTTTATTCCCCCTAGATCTGGGAAGGGGAGGCATGGTTAAAAGAGAGAATGGTTGTTTCTTTCACTTCTAAGCTTCTATAAGAAATTTAAGTTCTGTAAGATTTGGACTACCATGTATTAGTGGTGACATGAATGCTTCATGGCTTCCCCTCTCCATCAAGCATTTTTAACTCTAAATTTTCAAATGGATCTTTTCCTAACTCAGTGACTGGCAGGGCTAAAAGCTGTGTGGCTGAGCACCCCTGGCTTCCTGGTGCTGGGAAAGGATGAATTGAAGGAAATTCTTCAGTGATTTTGCCAGTGGGCAACGTGTGAGGAATTCACCTTGACTAGCTTCTTTTAGATTATTTTTGAAATTCACTTTCTTTCACTTTCTAGCTTTCTGCTAGGCATCCTGGATTTGCTTAATGCCTTTTACAGCTCCATGATGGTTTTCCTTTCCAAACAATAGCTATATGGCACACTTCTGGCAACTGGTAAGCAACAGGATGAGGAAAAGCAATAAACATTGCCCTTAGCTTGTAATGTGAATCTATCTCTTAAGTGAGACCTCTTCAAAGTAAAAGAGAAATAATACACAAATCGTAGAAGACATTGAGAATTGTACAGTAATCTCCACTAACCCTCACAATGAAAAATGTTGGTGAGTGACATCCAGTTACACTGGACCATGGTAAGAGGTGAGTGGCATCCCCTAAGGAGAGCAAAGAAATGTTCTGATCTCAGGTTTCAGCATCTTTGTTCCAGAGCATTCGCCTGAATACTACAGATGTTTTATGGGGAATTTAAGAACATGATATAGGAGGTCCAGAAGAAATTCTGTCCAGGCAGGATCATATCACAATTTTCCATCAGACCCCGTTGTCACTTTTAATTATCTCTTGAAAAGGAGACTCCTTAATTCTCTTTAAAGAGAAAGCCAAGGCCAGAATCATTAATTCACTAGTAAGAGCTAAAGCATCAACATTAACGTAGGCTGAACTAGAGAAGTGGCAATAAGTGTACCCTAAGTTTACAGCACTATAGTGTTTTGATCAAATGGTATATTTCCCTACTTGATTATAAAAGTCACTCAGTTGGGATGGGAGGAAGAGGAGGAAGAGGGAGAGGAGAGAGGGAGGAGAAAGAGAAAAAGAGAAATTTTCCCATATGAAAAATTGGCAATTATCTGTGGACTGAGTTGGATTTTTGAAGATTTCACTGTGATGTCAAACAGCAATATGTGTGATTTGCATTGCTTTTACATACAAGATCAATACCCAAGAGACTCTGGGGGCAGCCCCAGGTTGCCAGCTAGAATATAATATGCTCTAGACAGCCAAATCACAACCTGGGGATTCTTCTTTGCCAGGAATACACTGAAATTCTTGAGAAAGTCAGGGGAATAGAAGAGTAAGGTGTTGCTCAAATCAAAATCATGCATTCAGTGACCTTCTAATAATAGACTGCAACAAATCTTAGTTAACAGAGTAACTGTGTCTGTAGCTGGATGAAAACTAAGCCGGTTGTTTTATAGGACATACAGACATAGAGTAATACCAAAAAAGTACTACACCCACCCTACAACTGTCTTATTGACATCCCTTGGCCATTACTTATGGGAATCACCACTCTTTTAAAAAAAAAAAAAAAGGAAGAAAAAAATAACTTTCTTTTGGTGCTGTTGGAAATTATTTGCATACTACAGTTTAATCAAGTCCTGCCCTGGTCCTTTGTGGCCAGGCAATCAATGGGTTAAGTTAGATCACTAACGTGTGTTCCCTGACCCTGGAATGCTTCATCAAATGTACTCATTACTGATTGAGCAAGAGAATGAATAGTTGTGAGTTTCAGCTTAAGCGCTGATGGGATTGTGTGTAAGCCCTAATGTGGTCGAGGTATTTAAATTTTGATTTTTGTAATGGGCTCTGACATGTTTCATTTCCTCCGAGGGAACACTCGAGACCTCTGAAAGTAAATGTTGCTAAAAAGTCATCAAGGCAGAATATTAAAATGCCATCAAATGAAAATTTCACTAATGCAATCCGGCTAGAGCTCCAGGTACTGGAGCGAGAAGGGGAGTGTCAAAGGTCCCGGTTCTTTTAGCGAAACATGATTTGTTCCTCTTCACTGACTGTTTCTCCAAATAAATTATTTAAAGTCTTATTTCTTCTTTCTCCTGGGCCTCTTAAAGTTCAGCTGTACTGAGAGGTGGCAGGAGAAGCAGTAGAAGGAGGAAGAAATGGCACAGTCAGAAATCCAGAAGTACTTGTACGGTGATCATCTTTACCTCTGCACGCAGTTCCATCCATTCCAGGTGTGTGGTCAGATGAGAGGGTAAGAATCCTCAGTGATCACCTGGGGGCTGAAACTGCCCTTACAAAACATACTCAAAATTTTAATAGCAAGGTGTTTGGAGTATATAATATCATCCAAAAATGTTCATTTAGTGATGCATGGAGAACATTAGTTTGGGCGAAGACATAATCATTTCCTCAATAGTTCTATCCAAACATCTCTGCATTTTTTTTTTTTTTTGGTAATACCTGAGTTTCAGGTAAATTTTATATTTATGGATTTGTGGCAGAAGGAAATCTAAATTAAACTCTCTTGATCTCTTCTATCCAAATGGCGTTTAGTAAGAAATGACTGGCCTTGTGAGATCATGCATTCTTCTAGATTTATTTGGCAGTATTTTCTTTTTTTTAATGGTGAAAAAATTTATACTTAGATTTAGCGAGCTGGACTCAGTTTAGATGATCCCAATTTTGTTGGCAACATCCAAAGCATCATAGTCAGGAGCCAGTCGAACATATGTCTTCTTCTCTCCATCGGGCCTGATCAAGGGGTTGGCCTTGGCCACATCAATGTCATAGAGCTTCTTCACAGCCTGTTTGATCTGGTGACATCCACAGTGAACATAAGTGTGTTGTTGTCTTCTATTTTCTTCATGGCTGACTCAGTAGTCAGGGGAACTTGATGATGGCATAGTGGTCAAGCTTGTTTCTCCTGGGGTAACTCTTCTGAGGGTATTTAGGCTGCCTTCAGAGACAGTGTCTTGAATCGTCAGAATGTAAGTGGTGTGTGGATCTTCTGCTTCCTTTTTTTTTTTGTGACTGTGGATGCCTTTCAGACCTGCTTTCTTGGCCTTCAAAGTCTTTGTTTTGGTTTTGGCTTTGGAAGGGGCAGGGGCTTTTTTCTCAGCCTTCGAGGCTTCTTCATGAAAGGGGTAATTGGCAGTACTTTCTTAATGGGGATTGTGTTAAAATATATATTTTTCCTTGATTGTTCATTTTCTGATATATATTTTTTTTCATTCTGAGTTAACTACTTGAAATATTGGATATTTCCTGGAAATGAAAAAACATGGATTTCCCTAAACTTCATTTATGATGGAGATTTCCTCAAGTCTAAGAGATTCTGTTCACTTATTTTGAGACTAATGTTCCTATGGAACCTATAATTTCCTCATTTCTCCTGCTGGCTGGCAGGGTTTGTGCCAACCAACATCTGGTCTTCTATTAACTCAGCTTGACACCATCAGTTCTGTCCGTCTAACTAACCCATGAGGACAAATAAATTACTTTATTGAAGTAAAGTACACACAACAGGGCATGAAATAGCAGGTTGCCTTTGAGAATCAAATTTCTACTGTGTATTGGTGAAACAGCATAGTTTTAAGTCTCCAGATTCAGAACTATCTGTATTCCATAAGGCTAGGATCTTGAGTTGGGTTTCCGAGTCTTGTTGAAAAATAGGGCTTTAAGCAATGAGAGTTATACACTAAAAGGTAGTATATTTTCATGGTTAAGAATGTGATCTCTGTCCTCAGATTGTCTGCGGTCATTTCTCAGTTCATCTGTTTATAACTGTGGAGCCCTGAACATGCTGGTGAATCTCTAAGTGTCATGTTCTATAAAATAGTACAGTGTCATTCGCTTCATTGGCTTGTAGTGAGAATTAAATGAGATACATATAATGCTTAGCACAGTAGTGGACAGATAGTAAGCCACTTAATAAATGTTATCTGGTTTTGAGTTCTTTTTATATCTGAAGACAAAATGCCATGAATGTCATTTCACATATCTGAAAAGTTCTTTTTTTTAAATTCCAAGGAAAGACCTCAATTAAATTTTTGTAATCCTAATGCAATAGTTTTCACTGGAGAAAAGAAAGTGTTTACTGGGGAGATCTCCAGACATAAGTAGTCCGCTTAAAATCACTTCAGATGCACCCCAGAAAAGGCAGACGAATTGACAAGACATTGTGGTTAATATTTTTGAGATGTCACATGGCCAAAGAGCTTCTGTACATAAGACAGAGATCTTCTGATATGCACCCCCTCTCTGTGTTTTTAGATAAGAGAACTTTATCTCTGAGATAATTCCTCAAGCAACTAAGGCATACAAGTTACCAGTCATAGCATAGCTAGGATATAGTGCTTATCCACCAAACTTTATAGAAAACTCTCTGAAAATTTCAGTTCAGAATAATTTACCAAATATGATACTATTTTAAGAATCTTTGAGAAACTCTAAGAATAGTATCATGGTGCAGAATCTACACATTTGATACTTTAAAAATTGCTTTAACATAAAGTCAACTACTTACCTATTATTTTTAAAGAAAACCAAACATTTATTTAATTATATGTGTCCATATAATTGTGTTAGCTAGAAATCCTTTCAATGAACACTTACCCAAAACCTACCATGTTCAAACAACATTGTGTCATCAAAGCTTAGGAAGATTTCTACTTAGTGTCTTACTGTATAAGCCTGGGAGTGATTTGTGGGATTTCCTTTCAAATGACCTCACATGTCCATTTCTTGATTATTCTGACTGGTTTTTGCCCCTTAATGAGGATTTGTTACTTGTATAGACCAGTTTAGCACATAGGAGGTTAATTTATTATGAACAACATCTTAATTTTCAGAAAACATGAAGATTTTTAATTATTTATTTGAATTTCATGACAATCCATATGGCAATTTTTTTCCTGTATGACATCAAGGGAGCATTTTCATTTTTTAAGTTAGATTCAAAATGGAAGGGATACAAGATAATTAAAGCAATGGGTATAAATTTTCCAGAAACTTCTGGTATCTAGAAACAGAATAAAATAGTCTATGCTGTCTCATTAGTCAGCTACTCAAAGTTCTCAAGAGCTCATTATATGAGGTGCCCTGTAAGAAAAGGAACTGAGGAGTGGTATCTCTAATTAGTTACTTTAAACAAAATCAGATGTTTCTCAGGTGGGATGGGGACATGAGTATTTTTATAAACATACCTAAAGAAAGTCTGTCATTGGGGATGTTGGTAGCTGGGAAAGTTAAGAGAAAAAGTAAGTTAGAGAAGCAATCTTTGGCTTCTCCAATCTCAACAGGACAGAAGAGAGGGTATCCAGACTCTTGAAACCAAGTGTCAATATAGAGGCACAAGAAGATCAAATTGTGTGACACCAGCCATTAGAATCAAATAGTTAACTCCTTCAGTTCTAATCTCATGATCTCCAGGCAATAACCCTCTGATTAAAGCTTCCTATGTAAATCTTTTCACTGAAAGAGAATATTCTATTTGACTGAGACCACAAGTAGGCAGAGAGGCAGGCGGGGCGGGGTGTGGGGGGAAGCAGGTTCCCCACAGAGCAGAGAACCCATGTGGGGCTCGATCCCAGAACCCTGGGATCATGACCTGAGCCGAAGACAGCGGTTTAACCCACTGAGCCACTTAGGTGCCCCTGAAAGAGAATATTCTAATTCTGTTTGGTAGTTGTGATTCTTCCTGGGAATTAACAAATTGGCTTTCTGATTTTTATCCATCAGTCTTTTTTTTTTTTTTTAAGATTTTATTTATTTATTTGATGGACAGAGAGAGAGACAGTGAGAGAGGGAATACAAGCAGGGTAAGCGGGAGAGGGAGAAGCAGGCTTCCTGCAGAGCAGGGAGCCCAATGTGGGACCCAGATGACTAAGCTGAAGGCAGATGCTTAACGACTGAGCCACCCAGGCGCCCCTACCCATCAGTCTTTAATGCATTTGGTTACCGTAACTCAGTACCCTGAAGTCCAGTCACTCCTCAGGCTACTAAGAAAATCGAATTGTCACAACTATAAAGCTGATAACTAAAGTTGAAGTGGGCAGCCATATTAAAATACTGTAACTGATTCCAACCCAACCACTGTCTCTCTGGACTAAGCAATGAATGAATTCTCTGCTACACTTCATTTGTAGTATACAGTATCAGCATTGCCAAATACACAGCAATGTCCACTAATTACTAATTCTAATTAGAATGTAAAGAGATAAAGAATAAACTTTGGTCTTTTTGGTTATATCAACATTATTCTTTTTAATGAACATGGAGTTGTGGGTAGTTAAATTTTATATATATATATTATAATATTTTATATATATAATATATATAAAAGTTAAATATAAACAAATATAAAATATATATTTATATAGTTGCATATTTATATTTATAGATATAATAAAACATAATAATTATAATATAAAATATAAATATATAATGTTATATATTTATATAATATATTCATATTTTATTACATATATTTATATAATATAAAATGTATATTTATATATGTATATATATATGTATTTATATGTGTGTGTGTGTGTGTGTGTCTATGGAGAGAGAGAAAGAGAGAGAGAGGTTTGAGGCAATGAATCCAATAACCTAAAAATTCATTTTGGTGTCCTAATATTCTGGCTTCTGCCAAGAACCAAAGGGAACTATTTGCAGAACAGTATTTTCTAAAAATGCATCTCAGATGGATATAGAACAAGCTAGAATTTTTCTCTAGTATGGTAGTTTTCTTGCTGGGTTTAGCAGATTATTTTTTTTCCAATTTTATGATAACTGACTCCTCACCTCTAAGATAAAACTTCTAGGAAAAGATGGAATAAATGAAACTGAACCTTTAGCTTGTGAGAAATCATGTATTCTATGACATGGAAATTTTGCTGTGCTGATTGTCTGTAACAATTTAGGAGCTTAGCACATTCCTTGGAGCAAAAGAAAGTTTACTGAATAAGATGCATTTGTTTGATTAAATATCAAAATGTATAGGCATCTAATATACTTTTATGGGTAGCAAGAAGTACAGTCCTGAGTCAGCAGTGGTTGGCTAAATGAAATTGCTGAGGAGAAAAATCTTTCTGAATAGCAGGAAATAGAAACAGTGAAGTAGCAGGTGATCCTCAGTAGCTCACAGGTTCAAAATCTTATCTGAATTGCTTCAGTTAGGGGTCTGGTGTGGGGAATTTTGTATGATTTTCTGTATTTCTTTAGTCTGAGGGAAAAAAAAAAAAAAACAAAACAAAACTAGAGCAGCACTTCTTGTTATATGCGAATATTTCCGATCTACTCTAACCCAGGCATGCAAAACTTAGTGTATCTGCTACACTTAAAGGAATATTTGTTTCAGCTTCTTATTCACATTGAGCTTAACTGGGGACTTAAACTATGTCAGACAAAATTCTTTCCTCCAAACCAACATAAATTCACGTCTTCCTTTTTTCCCTAATAGACAACCAATCCTTTAATCTCTTAGCAAATGTTTTAATGGGCTTGATAAATTTCACAACATGTTTATCTATTTTTAGTAAGTTATTTATTTTTTAGATCTTTTTTGAAAACCTTTTTATTGCAATATATATTTTCATAGCTTATATGTTGTGTTTCCATCAATGGTAGAGTTAAGTTGTGAACTTGAAGTAAAAATCTATGTTGATCATAACAAAAGTTATGTCAGCCATTAATTTGATAACAGTTAAATGTACTTCAATGATATTAAGTATAGAAATATTAATGCTTAGTGATATAGACATTTTTCTACATTACAAAAGTCTATCAATCTACTACTGCTTTCTTTTTCTACCATTACTGTTTCCCCCTCTTTTAACCTCACAAGGGCACTCTCCCAAACACACATATATGGTCCACAAGTGCTACTTACTTCCTAGATTCCCAATTCACAGGTAATCTAATTATATGTAGTTATTTGTCAGGATTAGGGACAGTTTTGTTAGTTTTCATTGGATTCTTTTAAAGATTTTCTTTTTTTTTTTAAGATTTTATTTATTTATTTGACAGAGATCACAAGTAGGCAGAGAGGCAGAGAGAGAGAGAGGAAAGGAAGCAGGCTCTTTGCTGGGCAGAGAGCCCAAAGTGGGACTCGATCCCAGGATCCTGGGATCATGACCTGAGCTGCAGACAGAGGCTTTAACCCACTGAGCCACCCACGTGTCCCCTTTGAAGATTTTCTAAAGACAGGTTTGATGAAATATTATCTACATATAGCAAAATTTACCATTTCCAGGTGTGCAGTTCAATGAACTTTGAGAAACAGATGCAGTCACGTAAGTATTGAAGCAATCCAAATAGAGACTCCATCAATCATTCCAAGAAGTTCTTTCATGGCTCATTGTAGCCAATTCCTTCCTTCTACCCTGAGTTTCAGGCAGTCATGAATCTGGTTTCTGGTCCTAGAGACTTTCCTTTAATTAACACAATGCCATGTAGATGGAATATTACAATCATGTAGCCTTAGTAGAATGTTCTGGAGACACCCATGTTCTTGTTTCCTTTTAATTGTTGAATTCATCATGTAGATATGCCCCAATTTATTATATTATTTCTAAGCTCATGGATATTTGGGATGTTTACAGTTTGATGTATTGTGAATAAGCTGTCAGGAACATTCATGTGCAAATCTTTGCATGGACGTATATTTTCATTGCTCTAATGAATACTGAAAAGCAAGATTATTGGGACTGTGATACGTACACATTTAACTTTATACCAAACTGCCAAACTATTTTCAAGGTGAATATGTGACTTCTCATCCCACCTAGTCATGTATGAAAATTCTAGGTGTTTGGCATCCTTGTTGGCACTTGTTATTGTCAGTTTTTTTAAAGTAATTTTCATAAGTATGTGGAAATATCACATATGATTTTGATTTACATTTTCCTAATGACTAATGGTATGGAGAATTTTTCCATGTGTTTATTTGCCACTCACTTGGAGTCTGAGCTAATCTTTTCTCCACTTAAATTTTTTTCTTATATGAGTCGTGAAAATTCCTATCTCTATTTCTATCTCTAGCTCTATCTACCTCTATCTATCATCTATCTATCTATCTATCTATCTATCATCTATCTGTCTAATCTGTCTACATATTCATCTATCTATCATCTATCTATGTACCTAGCTATCAATCTATCTATCAATCCATAGATTGATAGAATATCTATCATCTATCTCCTTAATAGGCTTTACCTTCAGGGATACCTTTACAGATACCTTCAGGGATAACTTTAAGACTGAAGAAAGCTATTCTGATGGATTTGGTGTGGAGAAGTGAGAGTCATGATTATGAAATACACAAAGAATCTTCAGGAGAAAGACTATGCCAAAGCCTTATCTCAGCTGGGGAAGGGAGTTCCTCCCATGCCAATTCCCTCTTCATTATACAGATTAAGAAATACAGATTAAGAAATTATACAGATTAAGAAATTATACAGATTAAGAGAACATAATCCAGTTTGGAATTTTATACTGATAATTCCAAAATACATATAAATCTATAGCTAAGACTATAGTTATTATTACTGCTGCATTTTTAATAAATACAAAGCTGTTTAGTGGCTAAATTCTTTGTGTCCCTGAAATTGTCAGAAGATCATACTGTTATCCACATTACCTCTAGGAATTTGTAATTTAGTTAATTTCACAAAACCCAACATGCAGAAAAGCAATTATTGATCAAACAAAACATAATCATTTTAATTCAGCTCAATTCAATAAGGGTAGGAATTAATATCCTGGTTTTGGAGTTAGTCACTTCTGATTTTGGCAAAAGAATAGTAAATATTTTTCTCCCCTGTCTAACCTAAATATTACCAGTATTTTGTTCTGTGCTATGATTTTTCATTAGTTCACACCCATTAGTGTGAATCTAGACAATGCTACATTGTTCTATATATTTTATCAAATTAAACTTTCACAGAAATAAAAGAAAGCTTAATACCTATTGCAATCTAAAAAATAAAGTTTCAGGTTATAAATCTTATTTTTATAATCAAGTAGATATAATACTGGGATTGATCCACATTGTCTGCGTCAATTGAGATTAATTTCTTTTGATTTTGAGATACAGAAATTCTCTTGCCAATGTTTCTTTAGTATTATAATTTTCCATTTCATCACCTTCAAAATAGAAATCATGATTACTTGTAATGCAGGCCTTTTTTTTTAATTTTTTTTTATTTTTAAAGAATTTTATTTATTTATTTGACAGAGAGAGATCACAAGTAGGCAGAGAGGCAGGCAGAAAGAGAGGAAGGGAAGCAGGCCCCTGCTAAGAAGAGAGCCCGATGTGGGACTCGATCCCAGGACCCTGAGATCATGACCTGAGCCGAAGGCAGTGGCTTAACCCACTGAGCCACCCAGGTGCCCTGCAGGCCTTTTTTTAATGATGATTTGAACTCTAACTCTGAGGTCCATGATGTTTAGGTAATGCTCTGAAACCAATGGGGATAGAGGTCACCATATATACAAGCTTTATGCTGTCAAGGAAAGATAGAGAGGAAAGGAATGGGAAAATTTTATAGTGTTTTGTTACAGAGTTTAGAAATGTAATATTAAATATTTAAAGACAAAGTGTACAGTGAAGAGGGTTTGGCCATTCAGTGATTTATGCTCATTATTGGTTCATTTATGTTTATTGTGAAATACTTCACTGATACACAATAACTTGTATAAGAATATAAAAACTGTAATGAATAAAAGACACATTAACATATTTCCCAATCAACTCAAGAAATAGACCATTTTTAATGTCTTTGATGATCCTTTATTTTCCCAATGCCCTCCTCTCTTTAATCTCCTCCCTCTTTGTGTCCCTATCTTTCTGTCTTTCTCTTCCCTTCCCACATTTTCATATATTCTCGACCCCCTGCCAAAGAGGTTTTTATAAATATCATATTTATCATTCATTTGTTTTCTTAGTTTTTATTTCATTTCTATAATAGTTACTTTTATTTATAAATGATATATAATAAGCTGTACATTTAAAGTATAGAATTTGATAAGTTCTGGCAAACGCATGCATGCGTATGTTTGTGAAACTATTCACAAACACACAGACTTACCACCACAATCAAGAAAATAAACATATCGGGGCACCTGGGTAGCTCAGTGGGTTAAAGCCTCTGCCTTCGCCTCAGTTCATGATCCCAGGGTCCTAGGATCAAGCCCCACATCGGGCTCTCTGCTCAGCAGGGAGCCTGCTTCCTCCTCTCTCTCTGCATGCCTCTCTGCCTACTTGTGGTCTCTGTCTGTCAAATAAATAAATAAAATCTTAAAAATAAAATAAAGAAAGAAAATAAACATATCCATCACACTTCAAATTTCCTCTGTACCTTTGCAATGCTACTTTCTTTCTTCTACTCTCACCCCCAGAAAACAATTGATCTCTTTTCTGTCATTTTAGATTTGGTTGTATTTTCTAGAATTTTATATGAATGGAATGATTTGGTATATATTCTTGCATGTGTTTATTTTGTTTTGTTTTATCTCTTTCAGCAGGATAATTATTTTGAAATTCATCTGTGTTTTTACGTACATGCCTTTTAATTTCTAAGAAGCATTACCTTTTATGGATAGGACATATTTTTTTCTGGATGATGTATTGTTTCTTATTTTTTATTTATAAATATTATGAACAAAAGTGCTATGAATATTTGTGTACAAGTCTTGGAGTACTTTTAAAAAATTATTTTTATTTATTTCAGGGAGAGAAATAGGAATGCAGGAATAGGGGAGGGGCAGATGGAGAGGGAGAGGCAGAGAATCTTGAGCAGTTTCCTCACAGAGCACTGAGTTAGGAGCATTAGGAGGGACTCTATCTCACAATCTTGAGATCATAACCTGAGTCAAAACCAAGTGTTGGATGCTTAACCAACTGAGCCACCCAGTTGCCCCAAGTCTTAGAGTACTTTTATGATGTGTTTGATTTCATTGAAAAATTAAATTTCATTGGCAAATATCTAAGAATAGAATTGATAGCTAGTATGGTAAAAATCTGCTAAGCTTCCGAGAGGTGATTGCGCTTGTATATATCCCCATTGGTACTGTATGAGAGTTGCAATTATTCCACAGACTAAACACAACTTCAGATGGTATGTTTTTACATTTTAGATGTTCTTTTTTTTTTTTAATTTATTTTTTATTTATTTTCAGCATAACAGTATTCATTGTTTTTGCACCACACCCAGTGCTCCATGCAATCTGTGCCCTCTCTAATACCCACCACCTGGTTCCCCCAACCTCCACCCCCCCCCGCCACTTCAAACCCCTCAGATTGTTTTTCAGAGTCCATAGTCTCTCATGGTTCACCTCCCCTTCCAATTTCCCCCAACTCCCTTTTTTTTTTTTATTTTTTATTTTTTATAAACGTATATTTTTATCCCCAGGGGTACAGGTCTGTGAATCACCAGATTTACACACTTCACAGCACTCACCAAAGCACATACCCTCCCCAATGTCCATAATCCCACCCCCTTCTCCCAAACCCCCTCCCCCCAGCAACCCTCAGTTTGTTTTGTGAGATTAAGAGTCACTTATGGTTTGTCTCCCTCCCAATCCCATCTTGCTTCATTGATTCTTCTCTTACCCACTTAAGCCCCCATGTTGCATCACCACTTCCTCATATCAGGGAGATCATATGATAGTTGTCTTTCTCTGCTTGACTTATTTCACTAAGCATGATACGCTCTAGTTCCATCCATGTTGTCGCAAATGGCAAGATTTCATTTCTTTTGATGGCTGCATAGTATTCCATTGTGTATATATACCACATCTTCTTGATCCATTCATCTGTTGATGGACATCTAGGTTCTTTCCATAGTTTGACTATTGTGGACATTGCTGCTATAAACATTAGGGTGCACGTGCCCCTTTGGATCACTACGTTTGTATCTTTAGGGTAAATACCCAATAGTGCAATTGCTGGGTCATAGGGCAGTTCTATTTTCAACATTTTGAGGAACCTCCATGCTGTTTTCCAGAGTGGCTGCACCAGCTTGCATTCCCACCAACAGTGTAGGAGGGTTCCCCTTTCTCCGCATCCTGGCCAGCATCTGTCATTTCCTGACTTGTTGATTTTAGCCATTCTGACTGGTGTGAGGTGATATCTCATTGTGGTTTTGATTTGTATTTCCCTGATGCCGAGTGATATGGAGCACTTTTTCATGTGTCTGTTGGCCATCTGGATGTCTTCTTTGCAGAAATGTCTGTTCATGTCCTCTGCCCATTTCTTGATTGGATTATTTGTTCTTTGGGTGTTGAGTTTGCTAAGTTCTTTATAGATTCTGGACACTAGTCCTTTATCTGATATGTCGTTTGCAAATATCTTCTCCCATTCTGTCAGTTGTCTTTTGGTTTTGTTAACTGTTTCCTTTACTATGTGAAAGCTTTTGATTTTGATGAAGTCCCAATAGTTCATTTTTGCCCTTGCTTCCCTTGTCTTTGGCAATGTTCCTAGGAAGAAGTTGCTGTGGCTGAGGTCGAAGAGGTTGCTGCCTGTGTTCTCCTCAAGGATTTTAATGGATTCCTTTCTCACATTGAGGTCCTTCATCCATTTTGAGTCTATTTTCACGTGTGGTGTAAGGAAATGGTCCAATTTCTTTTTTCTGCATGTGGCTGTCCAATTTTCTCAACACCATTTGTGGAAGAGGCTGTCTTTTTTCCATTGGACATTCTTTCCTGCTTTGTTGAAGATTAGTTGACCATAGAGTTGAGGGTCTATTTCTGGGCTCTCTATTCTGTTCCATTGATCTATGTGTCTGTTTTTGTGCCAGTACCATACTGTCTTGATGATGACAGCTTTGTAATCTAGTTTTTCAATATTCCTTTGACTATTTGAGGTCTTTTCTGGTTCCATATAAATGTTAGGATTATTTTTTCCATTTCCTTGAAAAAAAATGGATGGGAATTTGATAGGGATTGCATTAAATATGTAGATTGCTATAGGTAGCATAGACATTTTCACAATATTTGTTCTTCCAATCCATGAGCATGGAACATTCTTCTATTTCTTTGTGTCTTCCTCAATTTCTTTCATGAGTGCCCTATATTTTTTGAGTATAGACTGCCTCTTTGGTTAGGTTTATTCCTATGTATTTTATGGTTTTGGGTGCAATTGTAAATGGGATTGACTCCTTAATTCAGAGATTCCTAATTTTTACAAACTCCACCTTACCAATTTTGGCTCTTATGGATTATACTTATCTGTTATATCTAAGAAATCTGTGCATAATCTATGGTTACAACAAATCCCTCTCTATTTTCTTTTATCAGTTTTACAGTTTTTTTTTTTAAAGATTTTATTTATTCATTTGACACAGAGAGATCACAAGTAGGCAGAAAGGCAGGCAGAGAGAGAGAGAGGAGGAAGCAGGCTCCCCGCGGAGCAGAGAACCCAATGCGGGACTCGATCCCAGGACCCTGAGATCATGACCTGAGCCAAAGGCAGCGGCTTAACCCACTGAGCCACCCAGGCGCCTAGTTTTACAGTTTTTACATTTGGATCAATGAGCAATGTTAACTTAAATTTTGATCAGCTTTTTTTCTTCCTATGAATATCCAACTTTTAAAGAACTAAAAAACAATTATTCTTTTACTGCTGAATTTTCCTTATACTTTTATCAAAAATAAAATAACCATAAATGTGTGGGTACATTTCTAGGTCTTCTTTCTTACTCCACTTATTTAGATGTCTATATATCTTTTTTAAGATTTTATTTATTTATTTGACAGATGGAGATCACAGAGAAGCAGGCAGAGAGAGAGGAGGAAGCAGGCTCCCTGCCAAGCAGAGAGCCCGATGCGGGGCTCGATCCCAGGACCCTGGGATCATGACCTCAGTGGGCTTTAACCCACTGAGCCACCCAGGCGCCCCTAGATGTCTATATTTTTGCTAGTACCACACTGTCTTGATTGATACAGCAAAATAAATCTTGCGGTCAAGTAGGGTAGGCCCTCCAACTTTGCTCTTTTTCAAAGTTTTGTCTACTTTAGATCATGTTATTTTTATAATTAATTTATCAATAACTATGAAAAAAAAAGATTTCTAGGATTTTAATTGTGTGGATTAAATCTATAAGTCACTTTGTGAAGGATTGGTATATTGAGTCTTACAATTCATGAACATGGTATATCTCTCTAGTTATTTAAATCTTAATTTCTCTCAACAATGTCTTTGGCTTTCATTATTTGAGTTTTATCCATCTTTTGGCAGATGTATTCTTGAGTATTTAATTTTTTATGTTAGTGTAAGTAAAACTGTTGTTTTAATTTCAATTTTGAATTGTTTGTTACTAACATGCAGAAATGCATTAGATTTTTGTGTTTGCATCTTTGAGTCTACCAACTTGATAACATAATTTATTAGTTCTAGTTGCTTTTCTAAAGGTTCAGTGGTTTTTCTAAGTAGGCAGTTATGCCATCTAAAAAATAAAAAAGAATTGTACTTTTTTCCTTATACTCTTATAGTTTTATTTCTTTTTCTGTTTGGCATACATTTCCAGTATAATGTAGAACAGAAATGATGAGAGCAAACATATGTATTATAGGGAAAATATTCTGTTGCTTAACATTCAATATGGGATATTAACTGTAGATTTTTCATGGATATCTTTCACCAGCTTAAAAAAGATACTTTTTATCCTCGTTTGTTGACAGTTTCTTAACTGGACTGGAAAGAAAATTATCTCTTTAATTATTTTCTCTTAGAGAATCATCCTTTGGTTTCCTTTCTTTTTCCTTAATTTCCACTGTAAACTCGATTATTTCCTTTCATAGGCTTATGTTTATTTGAATTTACTCTTCATTTTCCAATCTCTTATGGTGGAAAAAGAAGTCATTGATTTTGAGATATTTCTTCTTTTTAAAAATATTTATTAGTTCTATAAAAATCCTTGAGTACTGCTGTTGGTACATCCCACAAATGATTGGTTGTGTTCAAACTTTATACAGTTTAAATTCTTTCTTATTTCCTTTTTGATTTAGTCCTTGAGTTATGTGGTTTTTATAAATGTGCTATTTAGCTTCAAAATATTTGGGATATAATAGTCTACTTATCAGTTCTGTTTAAAAGCAATTGGATTATTCCCAGTATATTGCTAGGAAGTAATGCTACTAAAACTGTTCTTACATACAGTTCATGGTCTATAAATTTAAGACTTCTCCTGGGATATATCAGCTCTTAAAACACACACACACACACACACACACACACACACACACAATCCACCTTATCAGATAAAGATAAATTGTTTACTAATTCCAGAATGTACATTTATAACACCCAAGCAATGTCTATTGTTCTACATTCTCATCAACATATTCCAATTATAACAATCTTTTTGGCATAAAAATATTTCTTTTTCTGATAACATGATTGATTATCTATTTACATGTTTAGTCTCCTTCCATATGTTATTTACTTTTATTGTTCACTAAAAAAATAAATTGTCTCTTTCCTTTTCTTCTCCCTCTTCCTCTTCTACCTCGTCTTCCTTTTTGTGAGTCTTATGCTACTTTATATTCTTTTAGGGCACTAAGCCTATGCCATCTACACTTGTTGCAAATATTGTCTCTAGTTCGTGGCTTGTTCTCCTCTCCATTTTTTTCTAGTTTGTTTTAAACTTTGTTTTAGTTAGTCTTTTAAGAAATTTATGTTTTGCATTCTTATATAGTGAAATGTGTCAATAATTTTTTGTCATTAGTGCTTTTCGTGTGTTGTTTAAAAATTCTTTCCTTGGAGTGTGTGGGGGGCTCAGTCAATCAAGTGCCTGACTTTGGATTTTGACTCACAAGACTGAGATTGTGGTGTGTAGTCTGTTGAAGATTCTCTCTCTCCCTCTCCCTCTGCCCTTCCCCCAACTGTTTCTGCACATGCATCCTCTCTCTTAAAAAAAAAAAAAAAAAAAAATATATATATATATATATATATATATATATATATTCCCTTAGCCCAAAGTCATAAAGATATTTTCTTCTATTGTCTTCTAGATTTTTAATTTTGGATTTTTTGCATTCACATTTTTAATCCACATGGGATTGAATTTTTATATATTAACATAAATGAGATCCAAATTTTTTTCCCATTGCTTATGAATTTTCCAGAATCGTATATGTAATTGTCTTATTTATTTCCTATGGTAGATAAAGTTCACTTTGTTATTTACCAAGTTTCCTTTAGCATAACTCTGTTGTTAGCATAAACACTGGTCCAAATCTGTCTACTCTACCATTCTTGTCAGTCTTATTATTTTATATCTTCCCTTTAGCATTATTTTTAACCTCAATATTTGCTTTATTGCAATGTTGCTCTATTTATATATGTGTAAATAGTTAATAAGGCTTCATGCTTGATTTAGTATTTGTTTACTATTTGTTTAATGATGTATTTTCCTATTTGTCCTTTTTCTCAAAACTTCTTTCTAGAATAAATTTTATTCTTCCTGAAGTACATCTTTTAGAATATTTTTTAGGAACAATCTGGTGATAGCAAACTCTTTGTTTTATTTTAGCTTACAGTGAATTTATTTTACTCTTGATCTTCGAATATACTTTTATTGAAAGTTTTAAGTTGACCACTATTATCTCTTAGTATGTGAATGTCTTTCTTTCTTTCATTGTTGACTGTTAAGAAGTCTGCTGTCAGTTTAAATATGTAATAATTAGTCTTTTCTCTTACTGTCTTTAAGTTCTTTTCATGTTACTGTTCTGCATTTTATTTTAATGTCCTGGAAATTTCTTACTCACTGCATTTCCCAAATTTTCTCTCCCATGTCCAATCCTTCAGAAACGGCTATCAAACATATGACACACATCTTTGTATTCTTCATATGTTAACCTACCTTTAATAATTTTCATATCATATTTTCTGAACTATATTTTGAGTTTATTTTTCATCTTTATCTTCCAGTTCACTGGTTTTTTCATCTGTGCCAAATATTGTTTGTTTCTTTTGTATTTTTGATTTTCAACACATTTTTTTAATTTTCAAAAGTTATATTTGACTTCTATTTAATTCTTCCTGATCATTTTGATATTTCCTTAGGTATTTATTCATGTTTTCAATAAAATATGTTATTCTGATATAATTTGACATATTTTTTACACCTTTACTTGGAAATTTCAAATTCTGAAGTCTTTTTAGAAATCATAAATCTCTTGTTTTTCTAAATCTATAATTTAAAAAAGAATCTTGCTAATTGTCATATATGATTATTTGTTTCCTTGTGTATTTGCCAGTTTTGTTATATCTATTATTTCCATATATTTTACTGAATTTAGTCTATGGGTATGACCAAGATTCTAGTTTGGAGATGTTTTTCCCTTTTCTGTAAAGAGGGTTGGCATTTTTTCCTCTGTTAGGTGCAATGTTGACATTAAAAGGAATCACTTTAACTTATCACCCTTGTGATTTTCTGAAGCTTGGTGATAGTAAAACTATGTTATACTTCCCAGTATCTGTGTTTTTAGCTTACTCTCAATTCTTCAACTTTTCTTGTCAGTTCAGGAATACATTTAAAATTTTATCATTTAAAATCCATTCACCATCTTCATGTTTTGCAGGGGTGGAGGACTAATCCCCATGTTGCAGGAGACATGGGTCCAATGATTCATTTATTCATTTAAATCTGTATTCAGGGAACTCACACCTACTTTGTGCCTGCCCCGACAGAGGGTTAAAAATATAGTGGGTAAGAAGGGGTCCATATTCCTGCTTTCATGAAGCTTGGATTCCAATAGACCCACAGAGAGAGATTTTGTGTGTATAAGTCATGCTTAATTTTGTGAAAACAAATAGAGTTAAGAAGTGGAATTAGGAGGATATGATGATGATGATGATGATGATGGTAAAGGTGTGTGTATATTTGTGCAGTGAGAAGGGGAATATTTGGGGACTATTATAGTCAACAAAGTCTTCGGGAGAAAACATTTAATCAGAGACTGCAATAAACTAAGGAAAGAATCATGTGAAAATGATTTTTCTAAAATATCAAACAGGAAGTATAAAGGGTTAGAGATCCCATGGAGGGGAGTTGGAGTGTCCCAGGGACAGATATAAACCCAGTGTGGCTGAAGCACAGTGAAAAAGAGTATACATGATAGAAAATGAGGATCCTGTTGACCATAGCACGTAGCTTGACTCCTGTTTTGATCATAGTGGGAGTTTTGCACAAATCCATGGCATTATGTGAATTTTCTCTCATAAAAAATACCATTCCAGCTGCTGAATTGTGATTAGTGGGGGACCAATTAGGTTTTTTTTTTTTTTTAATAATTCAGTCCAGGGGTAATGATGGCTTGGGGATGAGTCTTGAAACTACAGCTTCCAGGATTTATTTATTAGTTAGATATGGGTGGGAAGGAAAGAAGTGACTCAGTGATGACTTCTGAGTTTTGGGGCTGAGTAGCTCCATTTAGGTCAGGACATTTCTGAAGGCCCAGAGCAGTTTTACGGTGGCAGAGCTTTTGACTTTTGTAGCCTTAGAATACCTGAGTTAGAAACAGTGCATTCAATAAATTTAGTGTGTCTAGTGGTGCTGCTGTGTCCACTGGATATTTAGGAAAACTCAACTTAATGAAAGTAAAAGTATTTGGAAATCCACAAATAGTAATACAACCAGCAGTTTTAAAACTGTAAATAGCACTTGACATTTTTTTGCCTATGAAATTTAGTAGAGTTAAAAAGTACATTCAGTTGAGGCTAAGAAATTAAAATATATTCAACAATGACCTGTGTGGAGTAAAGCTTTCTCAAATTGCTTTAGTTATTGCATATCCAAAGCCTTAAAAACATAAATGCCTAAAGACATGCTTATTTTCTATATGGACAGTTATCCTAAGAAAATAATTATGGAAAAGCTCAAATACTTAATTGCAAGATAAATGTGAGAACAGTTTCAAAGCAAAACAAAGAGGGGATCGATCTATCAATCATCTATCTATATAATGGAATACTATAAAATCATGAAAAAATGGTACTATAGATTTAGATGTTTCCCATTCTTAAACTCCGGGTACATGGAAAAATTATATTACCTGATTTTTTTTACCAATTGGATATGTCTGTGTAATGAGTTCTGTCTAGTGAATGGTGAGGACAGTGATGTATTTCATTTCTGGAATAGAAATTTAATTGCAAATGTAAGTCCCTATAGTGCTCTATTTTCTATCTGGTACAACCTTGAGCATTTGAATGGCTACAATGAGCTTTCCCTCTCAGAATAATCATGTAGCATGAACCAGAAAAGAAGCTTTGTTGTTGTATGTTCTTCATATTTTGATTCTGGTTGCAGCTACACATAATCCAGTTTAATTTGGTGGATACATGTATTTACTAATATGAAAAAGTGTTCATGGCATATTGTTCCACTGAAGAACATTTTGGGAAAAAAAGCACAGTATGATCTTATTTCTGCGCACCTGTGTGTGTGCATGTGTGTGTGTGTGTGTGTGTGTGTGTGTCTGTGTGTAAGAGAGTTTGGAAGTATTGAAAGTAGCTGGAATGGATAAAATTGTGTTTCATATCTTTTTATGCTTATATGTATTGTTTTATGATTTTTTATAATTAACTTAATTTTATAATAAGAAAACATGCATTTCAGAACAAGTACACCAAATATATCCATCAGACAAGTTTTTGCACATCAGAGCAAAAGGAGCCTATATTGGTCATTCATTGGTACCTCTGACTCATGGTGTTTCTTTTCATTACAAGGCCCTGGAAAAGTTTTTGGCAAAAGGAGTGGTAATAATCACTCATCCTGGCAATATTTTTGACACATTTTTTTGTTGTTCTCTCCTTCAGTAAATATCAGAGTCAGAGACACTTTTTATTTATTTTTTTCTTTCTTTTATTTTTTAATAATCAAATGTAAGTTCCTTTCATCAATTAACTTCAACTCATTTGCCCACACTTCTTCCACTAGGGTCAGTTTATAAATAAATACCCAGAAAGTGATCATGAGTAACTCTTGTAGTAGAAGGACCTGGCCCCAGGCAGAAAAGCTAATCTTGGTGGAGTTGTTGACACCCTGTGTGACCTTGAGCAAATCCTTTGATCTGTGTGTGTGTGTGTGTGTGTGTGTGTGTGTAGTGTGTGTGTGTTCATCAATACTCTTTAAAAAAATGGGACGCATAAGCAGAGGTTGACTCAGTTACTAAGCTTGAGCAGGAAAAGTAATTTATGTTACCCTTAGCAAATGCAAATGAATAAACTCAAGAAACAGAAAAAAATGTGCTTTACCTTAGAAGAATTATTTACAAATGAAATGTTACATTAACTTTACCTAGAAATTTTAGAGGTTTTCAGAAAATATTAATGTGGCATGAGATAGTTATTTTAAATAGAATCTATTTTGAGGAAATTTATTCTATTCATACACAGAGTAAAAACCTAGAGAAATCTTTTGATTGTTTTGATTAAATTATTCTCAAAAGACATTGGACACTGAGGTTTTTGTTCAAATTTTTAACCTGTTTCTGATATTGAGATACCAATGAGAGGGAAATTTATTGCTTAACATTATATAACTGATTTTATTTTGTGTATTGACCATATGTTCTTGTCTTCCAAGTCTTCTGTTCATATTGTCATACATTTATTTTTGTTTGTTGATTCATCTCCTCCTTTGACATTGCCCTTTTTCTTTTCTCAATAAAATGTTTTCCTTCAGGGACATCAGGTGGTACAGTAAAGTCAGTTAAACATCTGACTCTTAGTTTCAGCTCAGGTCATAATCTCAGGGTCATGAGATGGAGCCCTGTGTTGGGCTCCCAGCTCTACATGGATTCTGCTTAAGTCTCCCTCTCTCTCTGCCCCTCCCCTCTGCTCATGCACATACACACACTCTCTCTCTTAAATAAATAAATACATCTTAAAAAAAAAAGTCTTCCATTAATTAAGAGAGGTATCACTTTTCAAATACTAAGATGCATGTTTGTAACTGAGTTTTTATTGTGTTGTGAAAACCTTGACACTGTTGTTTTTTTCGTTTTTGTTTTTTGGCATATTGTCACATGTGCATTGATGAATGTCCCAAGGTTCTATGGGAAATGTGGATTCAACACTCTGTGCCACTATATAGACCATTATGAGGGCTAAGATAATATAATATAAGTATGGGAGTACTGTGCCGATAGGAAAATGGCAAAATAAAAAACTGTCAAAATAAGCTGTTGGTAGTTCTTTTTTAATTTTATATGTCAAAATTGCTTTAATTCCAATTAGTTATACAGTAAAAATGTTTGCTACAAAGATGCTCACAGAGAAACTTACCTGGAACCAACAGAGTGATCAGTATGTGTCATGGACTGTGGTAGATCCATTTATTTAATGATCTGGCAAATAGTTGCTGGGTACCAACTATGTGTCATCTACTATGCTTTTGTGGGGTTATCCCCTTCTGAAAACCAGTTTGTGTTGTGATATGGTGATGGTCTTTGCACTGACGGGATACCTATCTAAGTAAGGGAAGGAGACATGAGAAAAGAAGCCATTAAAATTCAGGGCTAAGATCGAAGTTTCCTTGGTGTATTGGGAGGGATAGAAGAGGAATGTCTAAAAGAATGAAAAGCCAGAAACTGCATCAAATTCATTTTCAAGGAAGAAGATTCCTGATGGGGAATGTAAGAACCACAATGCACGCTCGGATAACAGTGGGTTGTGGAAAGCAGGGTGTGTATACTGGAGGGTGTCAGCTGATCAAAGAAAAGGAATCCTACAGGTTATGAGCCTCTGTGTTTCTATAAGGCTAAAATATTGGAAAGTCACCTTAGAAGTGGTGAACAAAGTTTTGGATGAATGATTTGAACATGACTCAAATGAATTAATGTTTTTAGAGTATTTTCTCCAGGAAAAGAAAACATGTAAAAGGGGGTAAGATGAGAAGGAGGGTGATGCAGGTGACCTGTGAGATTCAGAAGAAGGTGTAAATTCACATCACTTTTAGATGTTGGAACTCTCTAGAGTGGGTGATCAAAGGGAATTTGAGGGGAGGAAAGAACAGAGAGTTTCTGTCCTAGATATTCTTGATTCGTGAAGATTACGAATGAAAATATCAGGAAGTTGAGGAGATGATAAAATTAATTTGGGATACTTTAAGCCTAAGACACATATCAAATACTCTAAGAGGCAATGTTTATGAAGCCGAGTATGGGATTCTGAAGGCACAAAGTTATGGTCTTTCCTAGATAAACATGTACTTGAGTATGAATACATGCTGGAAATGTCTATAATTTATTTCCCATATTTGGCTGTACAGGGTTGCTTGCTTAGGAATACAGAGGCAAAGCAGAGAGTCATAGGTGACATTCTGTTGCCAATTCTTAATGTTTTCATGCTGTTTAGGTAGGATAAGCCACGGGTTTGGAGTAGCAAGGTTAAATTCAAATGAACCTTCACCTAAGAGTCGAATGACCTTGAGAAAATACATTTCTCAGAGGTTTAGATTCTGTGTTGATGAAATGCATTTAAGACTCTCCAATATCCTTTCTATAGCTCATCTTCCTTGCTTAGAATGAAATCTTAACCAAGAATTTGTTTTTTGGGTCGCCTTGGTGGCTCGGTGGTTTAAGCCTCTGTCTTTGGCTCAGGTCATGATCTCAGGGTCCTGGGATCTAGCCCAGCATTGGGCTCCCTTCTCAGCAGGGAGCCTGCTTCCCCCTCTCTCCCTGCCTGTCTCTTTGACTACTTGTGACCTCTTTCTCTCTGTCAAATAAATAAATAAAATCTTGAAAAAAAAATTTTTTTAAAATTCATAACCTACCAATGGTCTTGGCTTTTGGTTAACAGTTTTGTAATCTGCATATGTAATTTAAAGTAAAAGGGAGAATCAACATTATTACTTATATACTGAAATCCACTATTATTCATTTCACTGTCGAGCCAAATTGTTCTGTGATTCCAGGGGTCTAGAGTTTATTTACTCAATCTGAATCTGCCTTAATTCTCTTGAATGTCACAAAGATATCCTTGGTGTTCTCCATTGTGTAAGACTGAAAAGGCGATCACTCAAGGAAACAAGGTCTAGAACCACATCCTGGAGCAGGTGTAGTTCCACAGAATTCCCTTCAGTTTAGAGGTCACAGGGAAACCCGCAATTCACCAGTTAAAGTCATTTACATCAATGACTTTACAGTGATCTTCAGAGTCCCTTTTTGTTATTTGTAGAATCTCTTAATATTTTCTTGTTCTTAACCTTTCCTCCTGATTATTTTTCCTTCTCTGATCCTACCCATTTACAAAGTAATGGGAAAATGTCACTTTCTCCCCATTCTAACACTTTTTAACTCCTCCAGTATTTTATTAAGCTTGTACTAACAGTAAAGCTGCTATATCTTTATATATTCTCATTAACTCATTTATTCAACAAGTATTTATTGACTGCTTATTAAGTATTATTTATCAACAGTGCCAACACACTGTGGTGGTATTGAAGATTTAATGATGATAGAGAATGACATAGCTCTGTTCCTCCACCCCCATGACATTTTTACTCCTAAAAAATCCTAAAGTGTAGTTTAAATTGTAATTTACATAGCTGAATGATCAATACTCAGGACAGGGAAGAAAAGCTACATGGACCATCTGTTCTGAATACCACAGGGGAATTTTGAAGAAGTCAAATGTAATCTCACATTATATTTGGGGTAAGATTTAGAGAATGTTAATTTAAGGTCATCACATAAGTTGCAGGCATTTCTTTCCTGTCATATATGACTTTATTAAAGTATTTGTAACAGAATGACAGACAACATGGAGAATTGGCCTTATAAGCTTAGAAATTAAGTAGAAAAAAACATGTAAAGTGGCATGGTATTTCTAGGTATGGAATTTCTGATAGTTTTCATTTTATGAGGCTACATCAAATAAAGGGAAAGATTTTAACCCAAATAGTGATACAATATTCCATATGTTTTGAATAAATACTAAAATCTAATAAATATTAATAAAATGACAAATGTCTAAATTAAAAATATTTGGAATCATTCTTATTTGTATAATACAATGAAATACAGGACAATAATATTATAATAATACATTTTTTAACCATTAAAAATAACAGTTTGCCATACCTCTAAGTTCTGGAGACAGGGTGGTATTATTTGACATGGGAAGTTAGATAAAAATAAAATCTTTAAGACAAATTAAAATGGTTAGGTCTGTTAACAGTGAATAAGGCAACTTGATTGGTGAAGTAATCATTTTCTGAATAAGCAAATTACAGTGTGCAAACAATCAGTTCTAGAATTGGGAAGGCGAGGAAGCTGGACCTCATGGAATGCCTGGTTCCCATTTCTTATGGAAGATTCTGGGGAAGCTTGCAGATATGGTCTTTATTATTAATTCTAATATTTTATTTTATACCTAAATTTACAAATTAAGTTTTAAAATCAAATAAGATGCCATTGCACCACATCTGTTGTTTCAGAAATAAGAGGCATACCTAGATGGTATGAATGGCCATTTTCAGAAGATGAATCCCCGTAGCATCAAAAGCTGTTTTGCAGAATTCACAGATTATTTTGCATTTCAATAGAAAGAAAAATTAGAGATATACATTGAAAAGTTCCCAATAACCTGTATTTATTGCTCATAATAAATACATGAGAAGATATGTTTCATTTCCTGATGTTCTTCTCAATGCCCCATCATGATGTCCATATGGATTAAGTTTTTAGAAGGAAGAAGGCAGGGACACCCAGGAGGCTCATTTGATTAAGCATCTGTCTTCGGCTCAGGTCATGATCCCAGGGTTCTGGGATCAGGCTCCCTGCTCAGCGGGGGTCCTGCTTCTCCCTCTCCCCCTGCTTGTGCTCTCTCCCTCTTTCTCTGTGAGATAAATACATAAAATCTTAAGAGAAATAAAAAGAAAAAAGAAAAAAAAGAAAAGAAAAGAAAGGAGAAGGCATACAGCTTGCAGCAATTAGGCTATCAGGCCTGGCCCGGAAGGGGACATCATGGCAGAGAGAAGGTGACCATTTTGTTTCCAGAGGTGGACTTTTTAGGTGCTAACGTGACAGATCTAGCAGGGAGTGGGTGAGACTTTCGCATCAGATATGCAACTGTGAGATTGGCGAGATGTCTAGCAAAATTTAGACAGTCTCTTTTTCCAGATGTGGCAATGTGACATCTCATTAAAGCATGAGAAGACAGCGACAAGGATGTTTTCAAGGATATGTTTGATTTTCTTAACGTAAAGCAAACAATTTTATAACACTCTTTTTAGGGGCCTTTGAATAGTATTCCAATATTTCTGAGTTCTATATTGAACCATACAGAGATGTGTGCATGTAAGTATTTCTGTGGTTATGGCTTATAAAAGTTATGCATATAAATATAAAAAATATATATATTATATATATATAATATGTGTGTATATTATTATCTGTGTACATACAATCATGCACACATTCAATTTATTCAATATCATGAGAGCAAGAATCCCAAATAAAAAACACATTCCTGGAGTGTGAGGCTCATTTTTTTATTCATTTGTAGTAACTCAAGTTTGAACCTGGGTTTCTAAAATCAAAAGGCTCAGTGCACAAACCCAGTGGACCATGGGTAGGGTAGGGGGCAGGTGGGGGATGTTCTGATCATCCTGATCTGGGTGGGGGTGGGGTGGGGGGCTGCCCAGCATGTGTCAGAGAGATCAGTTTCAATGGAGCTGAAATCCACCTCAAGCAAGCCAGAGCCTTCGAATCCCCAAAAGTCTGCATGTTCCTAAATCACAACTTGAAACTCCCTGGGAAAGCTCTCTCACCCACCCCTCATCCCAGGATAGGCCATTCTAAGGCTGAAATGTCTGAACAAGTGAAGAGGAAGAACATTTGAAGAAATAAAAAACAAGGGTAGCAATTCCTGCAGTTTTTCACGGAATTTTAATGTATGTCTGTGAAGAAGTAATAAACGGGCTATAGTCCATTAGGCAAGAACAAATTTCCCCCCATAATTTTATCTTTGTTTAATTGAATATTTAATTAGTATAAATATGAAACTAATTTTTTAATGTGTTCAGTACATTTAGCAGGAAGCGCTGGTGCTGGGCTCCGTCTTGAGAAGCACTTGTACAGATGGGGACAGCCACCGTGCCCTCCTTGTCCTCCTCAGTGTGCTGATAGAAGTGAGTGGGTCATTTGGCATTAGCAAAGGAGTAAGTTAGCATTTGCACTGAGTTGGATCTTGCCAGGCTGTGCATATTGGAAGCCGCAGACAGAGGCTCCTTTCACGTTGATGAATGGGTTTTTTCAAGCGTTCTGCTCCCTAGTTATGAGAAGGGTGACCCGGTCAGGAGACGACTTTATGAAGCTATAAAAAATGTATGTCACTTCGGACTCTCTAATGTCACGGGGAAGGAAGGGAAAAAAAAAAAAAAAAAAAAACCTGTGCAAAAATGGCACAGTAATAAGGCTGTTTTCTATGCTTGAAATAGCTTTCTGTCTACAGTCATACGTGGTTCTGAAACTGGGGCAGCCAAGAGTGCCCACCAAGCACCGGAACTGGGTAAATCAGAAAAAAAAAATATATTTTTTGGCTTTGTTTGGCTTTGCAGGTCTTCACAGAAATAGTTATGGTGACGACAAGAAGACATTTCTGAATGCAAGTCGGTAGCTCTGTGTCAGAACTGGGGAAGGTGCAAATGTCTGTTTAAAAGCCAGCCATGTACTCAAGGTGATGAAGACTTTTAAGTATGCAGAAGGGACAGAAAAGGAGTCACTACAAAGCAAACGCATTTTAAAAGGAGTCTTTTCATCTAATATTTTATAAAGTCCTTCTTCTGTATCACAAAGAATTAAAAAAAAAAAAAGAGGTTGCCAGGTACATTGGCCCCTCTGCTTTCTGGTGAATACTCTGGAGTTTACAGATAGTGACATGTAGATTTTAACAAAGGCCGTCCCCTGTAGACCCATAATTTAGCATTCATTGAATTCTCTCAATTCTCTCATCAATATGCATATTTCACAGTATCAGGTGCTTTCCTTTTTTGATATGTCACACATTTCATAATTCATGTTCAAATGTTAATTTACACAAGGAAGGGAACCTCAAGGACCAAGGTCAGAGGTTTTTGCCTTTATTAGGGCTTCAATTAGTCATAGGTGAACTTTAGAGCATCTGCACTGGATTCATACACTGGCTTTGTCATGGCTGAGTGGTACAACCCTGGAGCATCCCGTTCTAAACCCGAGTACCCTTTGTCATTTCTTTTTTGGGGCCTGTAAACCTCTTCCATCAACATGCCTGGAGGAGAATAAAACATTATGTAAAAAGCGGTGAGTTCAAAACTCTAGGTATAACAAGTATCAAACTTATTTGTTGTTTTGAAGGAGGAGGCAGAGAACTGTGGTTTTCACCCATAGAACACTGGTTTGGCCTTCCTTCCTCCCTCCCTTCCTTCCTTCCTTCCTTCTTTTTTGCTTTCTTTCTTTCCTTCTTCTTTTTAAGATTCTATTTATTTATTTGAGAGAGAGTGATTGAGAGAATGAGTGGGGGGAGGCATAGAGGGAGAAGCAGGCTCCCTGATGAGCAGGGAGCCCGGTGAGGGACTTCATCCCAGGACCCTGGGATCATGACCTGATTTGAAGGCAGATGCTTAGCCAACTGAGCCACCCAGGCTCTTGTGGTTTAGCATCTCTCACCTCTTCTTCTTCATGAAGATGTCTACACAAATAAGGCTGGCATCCTAGGCCCATTCTGAAGAAAGTTGGTCATGGTTGGTTCTCTGTGTACTGCTCATTAGGTTTTGTACCATGCAGGCTCTCCCATCCAGCCACAAGCAGCCAAAAGCCCATGGAACGTCTTGACCTGTTTCCTCTCCAGCAGATATCGACTATTTTCTAGAGCCTCTGAACCACTCAATCAAGTGTAGACTTTTGAAGGAATTTGGATATTAGACACACAGAAAGAGTTGGTACTAACAGAAGTAGATAAGGTGCGGGAGAGACAGGAAGATCTGGACCACAGGAAGGACAGAGACTACTTATGTGGTTGCCATGCACCACAAAGTCTGTGCCCTCAGACATGTTCAAGAACCCCCTGGAGACCTGACCGGTTGAAAAACCCCATGACCTGGAAAGTCTTGAGCTGATTTCTCTTTGTAGCCTGAGTGAGCCAGCCCTCATACAACAGCATCCATTCATTTCAAAAGAGGCCTCATCTTACTAAGAAGTGTTTTTAAACTTTACATAAGAAGCTCCTGAGGAATGACAGAGAAATAAGTGATTGCCTTTAAAGCATTAGAAAGAACAGAGTGAGGCAGATTCATGAAAAGCATACTGAGCACCAGATGAAAGAGGGAGAATCAGGGCAGCTCATAGGACCCGATCTCTGGGTAGTTCTTCATACTCCCATCATGGAATCTCTATGAAGGACGAGAGGGCAGGGAGCACGCTCTAACCCCAGAACAGGCAAAACGGGGTGCGCAGGCTGTAAATAATCTCAAAACAATAATAGAACTGATAAAAAGTACATCTGTTTGTTTGTTTTTCATTATCACCACCATTTTCTCCTCACCTCCAACCCTTAGAATGCTGGTGCCATCTTGTATACTAGAGACTATAGATCTTCACAAGACAAAACTAAGAAGTTCTTGAGTAGAAAACACAAGCCACTTTCCCGCATCAAGGGATCAGAACCCTGATTTGTCACAAGGGCTGGGCACTGAAGACAGCTCTGAAGACAGATATTTACACCTAAGTTTTCATGATTTCTGAGTACCCACGCTCTCCAAGTATTGGAGCCCGATAGCGTAAAACTCATATTTTTTCAAGAAAAATTCCACATCACTTAAGAATTTATTAACAATTTACATAATTGCTTAAGTAATCTGCATAATTGACAGAAAGTTTAATTTGACCCTGGTTCAACTGTAACACTTATGGTTTTAAATTGAAATTGATATAATTCATTTATGAGAGTAATTAAGCCATGGTGTCTAACAAATACAGCGTATGCTGCCTGAGGCCTCCAAGGCCAGAACATGCTATTAGAATGTTTTATTTAAATGTGTCAAATCTGTTCATCTCTACAGTCACCCATGTTAAACTAGAGCAAATGGCTTATTTGACCTTGAGCACTGTGCTTCTGAGAGCGGGTATCTGAAGCCCACTATTCAACTATCTTTCATAGGCTCAAGTGTTTAAAGAAAACCTAAACTTTGCTTCATTTTTACCTTGAGAATATGAGTATATCTGAGTACATGATGATCACAAAAGTTATTAAACAGATTTTCAGAATAACAGGACTGAAAAAAATGCCTCCAGAATAATGGAATGTTCACTTATGACAATATGACTAATATTCATGAGTGAGGAAAATGGGGAATCCATCCACCCTCCTCGAAATGCATGCTATTTTTATTTAAATGCAAACTTTGCAACTATCTGAAAGGCAGTTATCCCAAACAGAACATAATCACGCTGAAAAGAGGCCCTGCACACACATAAGGAAGAGCAGAGATTAACTAGATCAAGAGCTCATGGCAAGCCACATCTCCTCATTTAGACAACTTCAGATCTCATGGTTTTACTTTGTCACTGCCACCTGGGCAGCCTTGGGGACCCCGGGAATATGGATAAGGGTCAGATACAAATGATGTAGTTACATAAACAAAGTCTCTCCTGGGCACAATCAATATCCCTCCTTTTGCAACCCTCCTATGAGAAATTCCAAAGAAAATCCTATAATGCATCAACAGACATAACACCAGAATCCAGCTCTCCGGGCACCTCCGTTCTTCCCCTTGGTCAGCTCTTAGGAAGTTTTTATTCTATTCATTTTTCTCATTGATCTTTTTCTTGATCAATTTCTCTATTGGTCTCAATTGTCATTTTCTCTGACATTATTTGCTTCTTCCCGAATCCAGAGTCCCCACACTGCCTTGAGTTTTGCACCAATGAGCTGATAGTAGTAGTTATTGTTCAGGAACGCTGCAGTGCCAAACACCAGACCAGGTTATGACACACTTTATCTCATTCATCATCGTCATCGTGAGAGTTGTCTTCCATATGCAGGTGACAGTATGGTGACCTTAGAGGAGCTAAATGACCTGCCCAAGGTCCCAAAACAGCCTGGTTTGCACTCATGGCACTGTGACCATGTACATGCACACCTGGAGAGTTCCACTCTGTAAAATAACCTCTGGGATTTTGACATTTACCTTCTTTTTAGTTAATTAATAATAAGAACAACAACAGTAACACAAAGGAGAGGGAAAACCACATCAAACAAACTTATAGCTTAATAACTTATTATAGGATCTACATCCTTATCATCACCAACCTGGTCAAACCTAGAATTTTATCAGCCACATTTGAACCCGTCATGTAGATCCAACCCCCCGCACCCTCTTTCCCCATCACAGTCCTCCTTCTACCACCATATCATCCCTGCTAACTGATAATCATCACTTCCTGGCATTTCTTTAGAGTTTTATCATCCAAGCGAGCATTTCCAGAGGTTATTGTTTAATCCATTTTAAATCTGATTTATTTTAGTTGATAGGTGCTCTTTGTCCCTTTCCTAATTTTTATGGTATAAATATTAAAGGCTTAGAGAATGTCCCACAGTCTGGATTTTGCAGCTGCACACCTACAGTGCAGGTTTTCTGTTTTGTTTTGTTTTTTCTTTCTTGGTTTTGGGGTGTTTGGTGTTGTTTTTTGTTTTTTGTTTTTTTTTTCCCGCTCAAAATTCCTCTATGTTTCCTGAAATTTGGCAAGAGGAAACAGGCTTGATGAGACTCAGGTTGATTCCTCTACCAAGGGTAAAACTGAAACTATTCTTTCAACAAAGGTTCATAGTCCCTGCTTATCTTTGTGGGGAGTTACCAATCATTGATGCTTCATGCTTAGATTCATTGATTGATTAGAAGGTAACAAATATGAGATTTAGTCTAATTCTCTTATTTCTTTTTCATGTATTATCTGGAATACGTTTATAAAGAGATGCTTTTCCTCTTTGGTCATGTAATAGAACTCTTAATATAAAAAGGCATGTTGTATACTTGATTCTTTCTCTTTAGTCATGAGTTTTCATGATAATGAATATGGTCCTACCATTCTCTGAAGATGACCAATTATGGAGTTTTAATATAGATATGAACTAATTGATTTTTCAAAAGGTTTACTTATTTATTTTAGAGAAAGTGAGCATTTGCACACATGTGAATGGAAGGAGGGGCAGAGGGAAAAAACCTTAAGCAGACTCCCTGCTTAATGTGGAGTCCAAAGCCAGGATTAATTTCATGATCCATGAAGTCATGAGTCGAGCTGACACCAAAAGATTTGGTTGCTTAGCTGACTGTGATGCTTAACTGACTCTGATGTCCCTGAACAAACTTATTTTTTAACAAATATTGATGGGTTTCAAACCATTGTAGTTATTACCCTTGCTGATGTTCATATTGTCACATCTTTGGCAATGGAAAGCACACAAGTTGACTTCTGAGTCCCTTTGGCACAATTTTAATTCTTTGTAATTTTAGTAACTCCAGTGACACAATTCTAGTAATCTTTGCTAGCTTCCTTGTTGATTAGTATAGCAAAATCTCTAAGGTTTATCTTCTATATTCTCTGCCTTAAATCTAGAATCAGTCATCTCTCCTTTAGTGGGTGTTATGGGCTGAAATATATCTTTCCAAAATTTATATGTGGAAGCCCTAAACCCTTAATGTGTCTGTATTTGGAAGCATGGCCTTTGGGAATGTAATTAAGGTTAAATGAGATCATAAAGGCAAGGCTCTAATCTGGTAAGACTAGTGCCCTTATCAGAAGAGGAAGAAACACCAGCATTCCCTTTTCTCTCTGTGTGCACAGAGGAAAATCTATCATGTGGACACTGTGAGGGTGGATATCAGCAAGCCAAGAAGAATCCTCACCAGGAACTGAATTTCTGGCACATTGATCTGGGACTTCTAGACTTGAGAACTATGAGAAAATAAATTTCTGTTGTTTATTTTTTTAGTGTTTTTTTTTGTTTGTTTGTTTGTTTGTTGGTGGCAGCCTTAGCTGACTAATATAGTAGGAAAAGGCATTTCAAATTTGATCCTTGCATTAGAGATAATTATTGTTACTGAGATGATCACTGTTTCTATACCTTTTCAGTGGACAGAATTAGGCTAGATAGATGACAGATAGACAGGTAGTTAGAGAACTAATATTTTTTCTGCATTCTGTCACAGCAATTTTTTAGGTTTTTTTAAAAAATCTCATCCCTATTTTTTTCTACTATCGAACGTCTATGACCCTGCAATTGCACTTCTGGGTATTTACCCCAAAGATACAGATGTAGTGAAAAGAAGGGTTATCTGTACCCCATGTTTATAGCAGCAATGGCCACGGTCGCCAAACTATGGAAAGAACCAAGATGCCCTTCAACGGACGAATGGATAAGGAAAATGTGGTCCATATACACTATGGATTATTATGCCTCCATCAGAAAGGATGAATACCCAACTTTTGTAGCAACATGGACGGGACTGGAAGAGATCATGCTGAGTGAAATAAGTCAAGCAGAGAGAGTGAATTATCATATGGTTTCACTTATTTGTGGAGCATAACAAATAGCATGGAGGACAAAGGGTGTTAGAGAGGAGAAGGGAGTTGGGGTAAATTGGAAGGGGAGGTGAATCACGAGAGACTATGGACTCTGAAAAACAATCTGAGGGGTTTGAAGTGGCAAGGGGGTGGGAGGTCGGGGTACCAGGTGGTGGGTGTTATAGAGGGCACGGATTGCATGGAGCACTGGGTGTGGTGAAAAAATAATGAATACTGTTATGATGAAAATAAATAAATTTAATTAAAAAACAAAACAAAAAAAATCATTTAAAATATTTTTGTGTTCCTTTGAGTTGCTTGGCTATAAATGGAATCTTTCTTGTGAACATGTCTTTCCGGTATGCTTTCACTGTCTCTAGGAATATTATTCTGTTTATTACTCTTTTTCCCTGGAACTTTGTGTGGCATTTGAATTACATATTTTTGTGTTATTTATTTTTATGTGAAATTTATTTTCCCGAGCTTTCTAAAGGAAGCATGGAACCATACCTCTGTTAAGTCTGGTATGGAAAATATATCCCTTACAACTCAACATAAAAACAAACAATTCAATTTAAAAATGAACAATGGAGTTGAAGAACCTTTCCTTTTTTCCTCCATAGAAGAATGTACGAATGGCCAGCAAGCACATGGGAAGGTGTTCAACATCATTAGTCATTAGCAAAGTGCAAATCGAGCTACAATCCGATACCTCTTCATACCCACGGGGATTGCTAAAAATAGAGAACAAGTGGTGGCCACAATGTCTGGACGTTCTACAAAATTTTTCTGGTACATGTTCTTCATAAGTTTTGCTTTTGCTATGTAGTTGTCCTATTTTTTCTATCTGCTATCTAGTTGTTCCAGTGGTTCTATTCTTTCTATGAAGGAATTTGGGGCATTCAAAAACCATGTGTCTTAAAAATAAGTTAAACTCTCTTTAGTTTTGGGGTTCAGTAGCATCTTTTCTTCCTAAGGTTTTTCTCACTTCAAGCATTTTCACTGTTTTCCTCTCATCTTAAATATCGGTGTTCACCAACACATACTAAGCATTTGGAAATGTTCAGCATCTCTATCATTCCTTCCCCTCTGTAGATGATCACACCCACCTTCCCAGTCTACTTCTTCCTTTCTCACAACCACCTTCTTGCCACACTTGTAATTTTCTGACTATAACATGCTCCTTAATTACACATGAAACCATCCAGCTATGACCTGCGGTTTAATACTTTAGTCCTCAAAACGTTTTGAAAAAGAAGTAAAAGTTAGCAGCAAATTGAAACATTGATTTTCACCTTTAATTCAAAGTTCTGACACTTCTTTCTGGTATCCTTGGGCTAGCTACTTAAACTTTGTCTCTATTTAATCGGCAAAATGAGAGGACTTTCCCATAAACAAAATCTATATAAATACTTGATGTGATAGAGCAGAATTTCCTTTCCCTTTCACTTGACTTTAAATTTTAAATTGTTGTTGCTTTAAAACCAGCTGTGCCGGATCATCTATTGACAATTTTCCACCACTTTTTACCTTCTATACTGTCCTGTGCATTATTGGGGTTAAAATCACGAGAACTACATTTCCCAGAATCCCTGAAAGCAGTTCTGCTTTTAGATTCTGTCATCTATATTTATATCTGTACCTTTCCAAAGAGATTTGAAATGAATACGTGAAACAGAGATCTAAACAGACATCTGATGGAGTTATTTAACAGACTCTGGTCTGTAAGGCACATTTGTAAGAAGCAGCAAATGTTAGGAATTGGTGTTGGTTTCCAGAAATTCTCCTACTAATCACCCACTTTAGTGCAGCCGGGAGCTGAAATCAGTGGTGACTATCTCTTATAATTCCAACTAACTGGTAGTCCTAAAACCCAGCAGAGCTTTCCTTAAAATTTGTTGCCTCAGATTTTCTAATGGGTTTGTAAGTAACTACTTCCGTCTATTTAATCCCCTCCTGTTCGGAATACATCGGGCACTTTGTGTTTTTGACAGAACTCTGACTGCTTCACTGGGGTATGTTGCTTTCCTTCTGCTGCTACATTTCTATGAGCCTGTGTTTTTCCAAAAAGAACACTGGAAAATCCACTGGAACATGCATCCCCCTCCTTGTGTGAACCCCACAGTCGTTATCAGGAATGCCTTAATAGCTGCAGTTTCCCCAGTTGGCACTTTTATCAAAGCACTTTCCTATTTAAAAGGGCTTTGAACCTGTAAAACTTTTACTATGTTAATCTTTACCTCCTCAAATAAAGTTTAAGCCTTCTCCAAAATTATCATCAGACCAGCAGACATCCAGTGTTTGAGACAATATTCTTCTCCCACACTTGGAAGGTTTTCTTTTTACATTTTAACAATCCATTATTTGTTTCATCTTGATTGTCATCAATGGCACAAATGAACAGTTTTTATGTGTTTTATGGATGGTTTTGTGTCTGTCAGGATTTCTTTCACTACTTTTCAGTTTCAAGTTCTATCCTGAAAGATTTCCACTTAAGATGGAATAGATGTACATTTTTTTTCTAGTTCTCCCACTAAGTACAGATAAAAGCCCTAGGTATTACGGGTGAAATGAAAGTAAGAAGACCCTGAAAAATAAAAGAAAAAGATGGGCTAGGAAACTTAAGACTTAAGAAACAGGACAACGACCAGTTTTCTGAGTTTGCTTTTTGCCTTGAAGTTGTAGAAGCCAGCAACCCAGAAATACCAAAAACCCGGGGCGGGGGTTGGGGGATTTCCCATAAAAGACTTATCTCTCTTTAGCCAAAGAACCACAAAAGGGGACAGCCTAGAAAGACAGAAAAATCATTAAGACAATAACCATTTTACTTTAGCCAAACACACACACACACACACACACACACACACACACACACACACAATCTATGACTTCATACCTACTCATATTAGCAAAGGTCAACAGTGTACTCCTAAGACTTCAAAGAGGTGGTCCACATTCTTGCAGAAGGGATGTCAAAGAAGGCTGAATGTGGAGCTAGGACTTTCATCCCCATCAATTGGTAACAATGTCTCCTCTTACAGCATTAGCGAGAATACTTAGGGATCCTCGCATTCTATCCCCATTCAGTAGCAGTGAGGAACCCTTTCTCCTCCCTACCGTGGTGGTATCAGAGGAGGTCTAACAGAGAGCCAGGATTTTCATAATTATCCAGAGATAACAAGACTGTCATTACTCTGTGTCAGTGGAGACCTTGTGGACAGCCAGACCTCCCAATCCTGCTAAACAGTAACAAAGACTTCTGCCTTAGGCTATCAATGGAAGCTGAGAGGCGAATCTGGAATCTACCTCTGTCTATCAATAATAAGATAGTGCCCCCTTTTTCCCTGCGGGAGCAGCGCCACAGACAGCCACTCAAAGCAGATGTTTAAGAAAGATCCAGTCTCTTATAATGTAATACAGATGTCAAGTTTTGTGCTATGATGTAAAGGGTTGCCCTTGCCCCAAGAAAGTTTTGGCTTTTGCCTCTTGTTCCTGGGAGATAGCTTCTAAGCTCTTGGACTGTCCTGTTTGATTAGAATGTCTTTATCTCATAGAAGATTTGGATGGTGCAGGATAGTCTACTAAAACAATGTGATTTATCGTGGGGCCTTGAGCTATGGGGTATCATCTTAATCTCTTAAAGGGTTGAAGACTGACATCAGCCATGTAGGCAGTCAGCATAACTACGTGATCAATACCCAGTGAAAACTCTGGACTCAGGTTGAAGTTTTCTAAAACTCCATGCATTATCACTCATGATTACTAGGAGAAGAGGGCTATATACACAACTCCACTGGGGAAAAGACAATTAGAAGCTTTGTGACTTGTGTCTCCTGGCCCTGCCCCATACACATTTTCCTATTACTAATTTTAATCTATACTCTTTCTCTATAATAAATCATAACTGTGAGTTACTGTGAGACCATGAAAAAGGTCCTTGCTCAGCTCTGTGAATCTCTCCAGTGAATTGTTGAAGCTGGGGGTGGTTTTCAGGACCTCCTGAATTTACATATTTGATAATCTCTCATTCTGTAAACAAGGAGGTCTCAAACTGAAGAAAGAAAAAAAAAAAAAAAAGACAACTGATAGATGCCAACAATGAAATCAAAGGCTTAAGACAAATGAGAAAATAGAAAACCTTAGCAAAGAAATAAGAAGTTCCAAAAAAGATATAGAAGGCATACAGAAGAACCAAGTCTTGAAAACTTTAGGTTTTAAAATTTTAAAACTGAAAAATATAGTAACCTACATAAAAAAATATTAGTAGATAAGCTCAACTACAGATTATAGAAGACAGAGGAAAGAAAGTGAATTAAAAGACAAAACAATAGAAATTACCTTATCTGAACAAAAGACAGAAAATATGAATTTCTTAAAAGATTTATTTCTTTTAGAGAGAAAAAGAGCATGCATGTGAGTGAGGGAGAGGGGCAGAGAGAGAGGAAGAGAGAAAAACACAAGCAGACTCATGCCGAGCACGGGACCTGACTCAGACCTTGATCTCAAGACCCCAAAAATCATCACCTGAGCCAAAATCAACAGTCGGATGTTTAATCAACCACACCAACCAGGCACCCCCAGAAATTATGAATTAAAACAAAAATAAACAAAATGTCAAAGACCTCTATGTCCATGATAAAAGATCAAACACTTGTGTCACTGGAGTTTCAGAAGAGGATGAAAAAAAAGCAAAAGTGAAAAAAAATTGTCAAAAAAATATTGGTCAAAAACTTTCCAGATTTGACAATACAGAAACCTACTGATTCAAAAAACTGAGGGATTCACAAACAAGATTAACTCTAACAATAACAACAACAACAACAAAAACATGCTAAGGCTGATCATAATTAAATTTCTGAAACAGAAAAAAAAATAGCAAGGGGAAGAAAAAACCCACTTTATTTATAGGGGAGTAATTAAATAATAGTGGATTTCTCAACAGAAATGATAGAAGCCAGAAGGAAGTAGTGCAGTATTTTTTTAAGCATTGAAAGAAAAGAAGAGCAACTTAGAATCATATACCTAAGAAAATTAGCCTTTAGTAATGAAGAGGAAATTAAGACATTCTCAGAAAAAAGAAAACTAAGAGAATTTGTTGCCAGCAGACCCATTATAAAAAGATTAGTTACAAACATAAGGGAAACAATAAAAAAGGAATATTAAAGTATTAGGAAAGAAAGAGCATAAGAAAGAATATGGGTAAGTTCAATAGGCTTTTATTTTCCATTTGAATTTTTTAAAATTATTATTATTATTATTATTATTATTATTAACTTAGTACTATGATCAACATAGGGCTTGAACTCATCACTCCAAGATCAAAGCCACATGTTCTACCAACTGAGCCAGAAAGGTGCCCCAGTTTTTTAAATTACTTTTAACTCCTTAATGTGGTTCTACATGTATGTGGAGAAGTATTTAAGATAATTATATTATAAATGAGGGAAGGTAAAAAAGTCAAAGAAGGTAAGATTTCTTTTTTTAATCTTTTTTTAAAGTTTTATTATTTATTTGAGAGAGGGAGAGGGAGTGCCTGCATGTTGTGAGTTGGGGGAGGGGAAAAAGAAAGGAAGAAGGAGAGAAGCAGATAGCCCATTGAGTGTGAAGCCCATCTCGGGGCTCCATCTCAGGACCCTGAGATCATGAGTTTAGCAGAAATCAAAAGTTGCTCACAGAACTGAATGAACACCCAGGAGCCCTAAGGTAGGTAAGATTTCTATATTTCACTCAAACTGGTTAAATGACTACACTAGTACATTGTGATAAGTTACATATATATAATGTAATACCTAGAGAAAATAGTAAAATCATTGTCAAAGAGATACACTCAAAACACTATATTTAAATCAAAATGGAATTCTAAATATGTTCAAGTCACTCACCAGAATACAAGAAAAACAAAACACACAAAAAGGAATGGAATGGAAAACGAAAAACAAAATGTTAGCACTAACTCTAAGATGTCAACAATTACATTAGATGTAAATGGTCCAGTTAAGAGATTGGCAAAAAGTATAAAAAAATATGGCTCAACTAGATGCTATTGCTGTCTACAGGAGACTCACTTTATATATAACAGTATTGACAGGTTGAAAGAAATGGGAGGAAAAAATATATTAATTACAGTGAAACAGTAGTGGTTGTATTAATATAATATAGATTTCAGAATGAAGAAATTTAGATACAAAGAGAGACAGTATATCATAATAAAAGGATCAATAAAATAAAGAATATATAATAATCCTAAATGGCAATGCTATGAAATATATGAAGCAAAAAAATGATAGATTTAAAAAGACAAATAAATTCACAGTGATAGAAAATTCAACACCTCTATTTTAACAACTGATGGACTACCTACACATTAAATCCATAGTGATATAGAAGTCAATAACACCGTAAACCAAGAGAATCCAAGTAACATTTACAGATCACTCCACGAAACAGTATATCAGACATTCTTTTCAAGCATCCACAGAATATGTAACAAGATAAACCATATCCTTTGCTGTAAACAAGCCTGAAGAAAGTTAAAAGTACTGAAATCATGTAAGTGTGATGTCATCACACCATAGTGAATGCAAACTAGAAATCAATAAAAGAAAGATAATAAGAAAATCTTCAAATACTTGAAAGCTACTTTTAAATAATGCATGAATCAAAGAAGTCTCAAGGGAATTAAAACTACAATGAACTTGAAAGAAAATGAAAATACCACATATCAAAATCAGTGGGATGCAAATAATGCAGCACTGAGAGGAAAATTATAGCTCTTAATGCATATATTAGAAAACAAGAAAAATCTCGAAGTAATACTCTCATTTCCCACCTAAAGAAATTTTAAAAAGTAGAGAGAAGATAAAAAAAGGAAATAGAAAGAAGAAAGTAATAAATGCAAAAAAGCAGAAATAAATGAAACTGAAAACAGAAAAATAACGAAGAAAATCAACATAATGAAGAACAAGTTCTTTGGGATATACAATAAAATTGGCAAACCTCTCATACAACGAGAGAAGATGCAAATTCGTAATATTACTAATATCACGAACAAAAGAAGAGATATCACTACAGATCCTGCAGACAGGAATATGAAGAGATAAAAATAAGAATAATAAAAGGAGTGTCTCGGGAGGTCAGTCAGTTAGGTGGTAACTCTTGATCCCAGCTCAGGTCATGATCTCAGGGTCTTGACAGAGAGCCCCACCTTTGGATCCATACCTGTACTCAATGGAGAGTCTACTTAATTCTCTCCTTCTCCCTCTTCCCCTCCCCCTGCTCATGTGCACTCTTTCTCTAAAATAAATGAATGACTAAATAAATAAATAAACAAAATCTTAAAACTAAAGTAAAATGTAAGCCTATGAAACTTTTAGAAAAAAATGAAGAGAGAAAATATTTGAAATCTAGGTTTTCAGAGAGCTCTTAGATTTGATATCATATCAAATGCATGATCCATAAAAGAAAAAAATGATAAATTGGATTTCACCAAAATTAAAAACTTTTACTCTGCAAAACACTTTGTTATGAGAATGAAAAGATGAGCTTCAGACTGGGAGAAAATACTTACCAATGAAAAAATGTTTTGTAACTACAATATATAAAGTATTCTCCAAACACAAAAAATTAATAATAGCAATTATCATCATTAAAAAAATGGGAAAAAATGTGAAGAAACATTTCACTAAAGAGGTTACATAGAAAACAAATTAGCATATGAAAAAAATTAATGCCATTAGTCCTTAGGGAAATTCAAATCTAAACACAATGGAATATACTGTATATATATATATATGTATACTACACACTATACACATACATCTCAGAATGGCTAAATTAACCAAAAGGATGGCATTAAATACTGGCAATGATGCAGAGAAATTGGATTACTTATACATTGCTGGTGACCACGTAGAATGCTATGAATACATTGGGAATACAGTTTGGCAATTTCTTAAATCAAAATGCAATTAACATACAACCCAACAGTTGTAATCCTAAGTATTTATGCCAGACATATGAAGACATACATTCCTGCATAAACCTGTACACAAATATTTGTAGCAGCTTTATTTGCAATAGCCAAAAACTGGAAACAACCCAGATTGTTTTTCAATGACCGAATGGTTTAACTAACTGTGGTACATCCACACAGTAGAATATCACAATAAACACATAAAAAGAAGGAAATAGGGGAACCTGGGTGGCTCAGTGGGTTAAGCCTCTGCCTTCAGCCCAGGTCATGATCTCAGGGTCCTGGGATCGAGCCCCACATTGGGTTCTCTGCTCGGGGGGAGCCTGCTTTCCCCCACCCCCTGCCTGCCTCTCTGCCTACTTGTGATCTCTCTCCCTCTGTCAAATAAATACATAAAATCTTAAAAAAAAAAGAAGAAGCAAATTATTGATACAGTCAAGAACCTGAATGAATCTTCAGAAAATTACACTGAATAAAAAAATTCCAGTCCCCAGAATTTACATAATATGTGATTCTATTCATGAAACATTCTTGAAAGGACAAAATTATAGAAAAGTAGAGCAGATTAGAGGTTGCCAGAAGATAAGAGGAGGAGACAGCTAAGTGTGGTTATGAAAGGAAATATTAGAGATCTTGTGTTGATGGTGATGGAATGTTCTGTATCTTCATTGCATCAATGTTGATACTCTAGTTGTGATATTATGTTATGGTTTTGCAATATGTTACCATTAAGGGAGACCAGGTATAGGGTTCAAGGGACCTCCCTGTCTTATTTCTTACAACAGCATGTGAATCCACATTTATCTCAAATAAAAAAGCTTAATTAAAAAATTAGAGAGTTCTATTTTTGCTTCCATCATAATAGTATAGCTTTTCTTACCCATAGGGATTTTGCACTTATCACAGGAGATCAGCTTGGTAATGATGATAAAATGCTTCAGATCGAAGCACAAATAGAATAGGCATGCTATAAACTAGAGGACCCAATGGCTCTGAATAAAATAGTTGATGTTAGGGCACCTGGGTGGCTCAGTAGGTTGAGCCGCTGCCTTCGGCTCAGGTCATGATCTCAGGGTCCTGGGATCGATTCCCGCATCGGGCTCTCTGCTCAGAAGGGAGCCTGCTTCCTCCCTTTCTCTGCCTGCCTCTCTGCCTACTTGTGATCTCTCTCTGTCAAATAAATAAATAAAATCTTAAAAAAAAAAATAGTTGATGTTACTTGTGAATGGCAGCCAGATGTGACAAGCCATTGTTCTGCAGTGGAGTTTGATTTACATAATGTTCTGTTTCAGTTTTTAAGGGCCTACTGGCCTCTTGGGCCCCTTGGTAGAGCAATTTTTTGTTCCCTTGGCAGATCTTTCAAGTCTTAGGCCAGTGTCCTTTTCAGTTCTCTTTTCTTTGCTGACTTTGGTTTCTGCGGTGGTGTGCTCTCTTCCTTAATTTGTTCTGCTTAGAACATCACCCATCACTCCTAACCACCACCACCACCACCACCACCACCACCACCACCACCACCACCACCACCACCACCAATACACACACACACACACACACACACACACACACACACACATCCCCAAAGTACCAACCCTCTGTAAGTGACTAGCTCTTACTTGTATTTCAGGGCTGAGTATCTACCTTCAAAACGTGCCCCCCTTCTCTACCAGACTAGTGTCCCTGATTTTGTTTTAACTATTGGTTTAATCGTCAGTCTCTTCTGCTGTATTATAAACTCTGAGAGGGTAGATTCCATGGTTTTCTCCTCCACTGCTATGTTCCAAGTTCCTAAGTCAATGCCTGTCACTGAAAATGCAGTCAATGAGAGAGTACCAAGTGGCTTATCACACAGATAAAAAGGGGGAGGGGCAGACAATAAGGTTTGTGTGATGCAGTAGTGCTAGGCGTTGAGAGATGGTCCTCTCATAATTTGATAATTTGAAGTTTTCAAAGGAAAAAACAAACAATAAAATAATCTTGTTCATGCATGTTTTGCATTTGAAATGTACACTTTATTGTGATTTTTATAGAAATCATGTTGCTTTATTGATACTGATCAGTTGCTTCAAAATAATCCATATTACACAAGACTGATGGTTTTTAGTAATGTTACCTTCACAGGGTATAAGTAATCCCTGCTGGCATTTCTCAGATCATCAGGGGTTTTATTGATTTATTTTTACATTTGGTAGGTCTTCACTTTTGCCATCCCTATTATGTGACCTCATACCTTCAACTCACCAAAACAGAGAGGTGGCTAGCACCTCGAGATGTATAATCCATAAGCTGCTACAACCTAGAGGGTCACTGTAAAGGGAAACAATGCCCAGGGATCCCGTGTGAGCACAAATGGTGTATCTGTAAGTTCTATGACAAGTAAATTTGGTCTGGTGGCCAAAAAGGAGAAGTACAATCAGAGGTATTACAGCAAGTATCTGAAATTGAATCTTATTGCACAAATAACCTTTACTAGTCCTTAGTGTGTTGACTAGTATGGCACGGTGTCAAAGCGTGACAAGAAATAGAAACTTAGAGGCACCTGGGTGGCTCAGTCATTTAAGCAACCTGCTCTTGATTTCAGCTCAGGTCGGGATCCCAGGGTTCTGGGATCAAGCCTCATGTCAGGCTCCCCACTCAGTAGCAAGTCAGCATCAGGATTCTTTCTCTCTCTCTCTGTCCTTTCCCCTTCTCACACTTGCTCACATTCTCTCTCTATAAAATAAATACATAAATCTTAAAAAAAAAAAGAAACATAGGAACTTGTGTGCTCTTGTATATAAAAGAATGTAGTCTCCTTTCTGATAATCAATTTAAATGTGTATAGTTTCCTTCCCCACATAAGCAAAAAATAATGCTTTCTTCAAAACAAAACGAACAAACAAAATAAAAAAGTCCTGGAGCAGACTGGGACTGTTGATTACACAACTTTTACCTTCAGTAGCTACTGATTACACAAAAGATTTGTGGAAATAATCTCAAGTAAAAGAATATTATTGGAGAAAAAGTGTAACATTACCACTTGACTGAATTCTTCTGTCAAATGATAGTGTTGTGTGTTAGGTAATAACAGTTGCAATGTGAGAGCTGCAGTTCTAACCCAAGAGTGCCCTTGTCGGTCTGGCATACACATCTAATTTACAGGGGACTGATAAGAAAATACTTTATTCTCCTCCACTCTCCTCCAATCCCTCATCACCCATCCAAACCCATTCAGTGACGTTGCTACAACTTACTCTATGAATCGGAAATCTTTAAATCGCAGTGCCTGGGTGGTTCAGTGGGTGAAAGCCTCTGTCTTTGGCTCAGGTTATGATCTCAGGGTCCTGGGATTGAGCCCCGAATTGGGCTCTTTGCTCAGCGGGGACCCTGCTTCCCTCTCACTCTCTGCCTGCCTCTCTGCCTACTTGTGATCTCTCTCTCTCTCTCTGAGTCAAAAAAATAAATAAAATAAAAAAAAAATCTTTAAATCTTTAATATTCAAATAATCTTTGTTGAGTAATTAATGTGGCTAATCTAGCTAATAAAACCACATTTCAGATGTAAGCTTCTCGGTTCTTCAGTTCAAGATATCTTTGGCAATCTGAAGTGGAAGTGACAATGTGGTCACCACCTTCTTTATTCCTTTGTTTTGAAATTTTCTTTTTTGTTCTCCTAATTGAGAGCCAAGTGGTAGTGATTTTTAGTGACAGGTACTGGTGTGATGTGACTTTGGTTTTCTTTGGCCATAATGGATAGTTTGAACTAACTCTTCCTGGTGTTTGAGAGTGGACAAAGCTGACTCTTGTTTTAGAAACTAGTTTGGACTCTAATATTACCTTCAGCTAGACATTAGACTCTGCTTCATGATAGGAACAATTCATTTTCACTTAACTAGTCACTTAGGTATATGTTGGCTATCCCGAGTTTCAGCCTATGTTGGTTCACTACTTCCCACAGGCACTTCTGGGATCATTATTAATACCTCCAGGCTTACTCTCTTCCAACTTGGTGCTTATCTAGTCGGTGAGAATCCTCCTTCATCCTTGTCCTCTCATGACTGTAGAAGTAGTCAACTGCTAACTTGTACTATCCTCCTCTGCCCAGGAACCACACCCTTTCCCCTTCAGATTGGCTGCTTGATTAATATTCTATGGAGGTTCGTACTTTTAGATCTAATGCACTGTGCCCCTAAACTTGAAGAATCACACATCAAACTCTCCAAAGAGATTTTGTTTTGAAGGTCATCTTACTGGGCTTGAGATAAGGGAAAAGCCTTCCCAACCTCCTCTCCTTTAGGGAAAGGGGTGAGCAAAAGTCTTTGATATTTTAAGAAATTCTCTAAAGATATTCTCCAATTTTCAACACATTTAGCTGAATTCCTGGACTTGGTCTTATAATCTGGAGGTAGGTGATGGGGGAGGATTGCAAAACCAGTTTTTATACATATCCTTTGTAAATCCTGAAAAGTAGATGGATGTCTTTTTTTTTTTTCCTTTTCTTTCTTTCTTTCTTTTTTGAATGTAGGTTTGGTGGATGCTGTTATGGTAGAAGAGGGGTTCAGCAAAAACAGAGACACAAAGAACCTCATTTTAATACATGATTACCAATAGTCCATGCATGAAGGAGGGCTATTTGATAAAACTGTGTTTATCATTGAAAACTTCTGCTCCAGAAGATGTGAGTATTTAATTAATTATTGATCATTTTGTAAGAAGTGAAGATTAGAAAAGTCACATTGGAACTAAAATCACACACCACCTTCTTAGTGTACAGCTGTAAAGATCCTTGCTATGAGAGTAATGTAGGTTGTGTGACAATAAAAGTTGGTCAAGAACAATTTTACTCCCATCTGGATTCAGTGGTAAAGGTGCTACAAAAAAGTATCTATTATGGTAATATGGAGGCTACTACAGGCCTCTTCAACACCCTGCAGGAAGATATTTTTAATGAGACTAAGAATTTGATTTTCCAAAGAAGAAAATAGTATATCTGTGCAAATAAAAAAAATTTTACTTGGTTTTATTAATTGAGAAATTGAAAAATTACCAAAAAAATGCTTTTTCATGACATCGATAAAGCCAGAAAAGACTGTTTATATGATACCAAGTGATATGTTCAAGTGAGACATCTTAGTTATTCGTTATTTTGAAAGATAGTAATAACGTGATTGTTAATTTAAAAAGTATGTTTTACTTAAGCTAAGATATCCAGATTATTGTCATTTCAACATATAATCAGTATAAAATATTCAGTATCCTTTTTATTGAGGTATGATTGACACATAGCATATCAGTTTCATGTGTTCAACATAAAGATTCAATATTTGTATATATGGCAAAGTAACCACCAAAATAAATCTAGTTAAGGTCTGTCATCATACATAGTTATGAATTTTTTTGACCATGATCATTAACTTTGCAAATAAAAACAAAATATAAGAATTACTTCAAGGAACCTGATACCTTTTACTTTGAGAAAAATGAACTGAAGATGTATTATAGGGATACTAAAAGAAAATATCTTCAAATTCTACAAGACCTATAAAGGCATTTTCCAGGACTGAGTACAGCCTATTCCAGCTTTTGAATGTCAGGCAAGATTTACTATGGAGTCTGACGTCATTTTGAAGGGAGCAGTTAGTGAGAAATACCTTCATAATTTGGAACACATATTAGATTGAAATATCTATAATAATCTGATAGAAACTACCAAACATTTGCTGCCATTAACTGAAAAACTGTAATTGTGACATTGTGTTTTCTAATTTAGTAAAAAGAAAGAGAAAGGCAAACAAAATTCTAAGCAAACAAATAATAATTGAGGCAACTGTATAGTTTTTCAAGAAAAATCTTCTCCAGAGCTGACTCCTCACATCCTTTTTTTGTTATATGTGAGATCACTATTTTTTTAAAAGATTTTATTTATTTATTTAACAGACAGAGGTCACAAGCTGTCAGAGAGGGAGGCAGAGAGAGAGAGGAGGAAGCAGGTTCTCCACTGGGCAGAGAGCCCGATGTGGGGCTCGACCCCAGGACCCTGAGATCATGACCTGAGCTGAAGGCAGAGGTTTAACCCACTGAGCCACCCAGGTGCCCCAGATCACTATTTTTTAAAATTGTTCTTGAAAATTAGATCATCATACCATTTATTTTATACAGTTGCCTAAAGTTTGTGACTAATACCAAATATCTATTATATGACATGAACCCTTGGTGCTTTTTGAAGTCTTTGTACATGTGCCACTTAGCACTCTGTGTAACATGGAATTACTACAAAACTGTGTCAAATCAATGAGAAGCAGAATGAAAAACTGGTAAGTGCTATGGACTGAATTTTGTCTCCTTCCAGTTCGTATGATGAAGTCCTAACCCCCAGTGTGACTATATTTGGAAATAGGGATTTTAGGAATAATTAAGTTAAATGAGCTCATGAGGGTAGCCCCAAACCCAATAGATTGCAAGTTATATAAGAAGAGGGAGATCTCCCTACTACCATTCTCTCTTTTTTCCCCTCTCTCTCGCATCCTCTCTCTCTCTCTCTTCTTCTCTACCTTCAATATGAAGACACAGAGAAAGGGTAGACATCTATAAGCTGGAAAGAGAACTCTCAGCAGAAATGAGGTGAGCTAGCACACTTATCTTGGAATTCCCAGCTTTCAGAACAGTGAGAAAATAAATTCTATTGTTCAAACCACGTAATCAGTGGTATTTGTTAGAGCAGTCCAAGCTGACAAACGCAGTGAGAATACAAAATGGTGCAGCCACTATGAAAAAATGGTATGGCAGTTCCTCAAAGGATTAAAAATAGAATTACTATACAATCTAGTAATTCCACTTTCATATATATACCCTGAAGAATTGAATATTGGGTCCCAAAGAGATATTCTTAGGAATATATTCTTAGGAGCATTATTCACAATACTCAAAAGGTGAAAGTCGCCCCAGGGACCATCAATGAAAAAATGGATAAAGAAAACAAATACTGTATCTAGAGTAGTTGAATTCATAGAAATGGAAAATCAAATGGTGGTTGCTGGAGGCTGAGGGGAAGGGAGATGGGGAGTTGTTTAACAGATACAGAGTTTCAGTTTTGTAAGATGAAAAGAATTCTGGAGATTGCACAACAGTATGAACGTATTTACAACTTCTTGAACTATACACTTAAAAAATTGTTAAAATTGAAATTTTATGTTCTGGGTATTTTACCAAAATCTAAGAAAAAAAGAAGAAAAGCTTAAAAAAAATTGACAAGATTTACTATGAGAATCTGCCATGAGCTTGGTCCTTGACTATAACAAGTTATTTTTCTAATAGTCAGAAACATCAATTGTTAACCACAGTTCCCCATTATTCCAAAGGTCTTATGAGTTTATATATTTATCTACATTGCGATTCCAAATGGTCTAGAATAATGGCTTTGCCTCTCTATATTCTGCTTGTCTAGGAAAATTGTGTTTATTCTTTACCTTGACAGAACTGGGAGTTTGAGGAAGAAAATAATGGAAAGTCTTTCCACCAGGAAATTAAATGCTGCCTTGTGCATTATTTGTGGGTCTGAGATATTCAGGTTTATATCATGGCCATATGTTTTCAATATGTGTACATCAGCAGACACTTTGCTCTTTGTATCCTGTTGTGCCGAAGATTTCAAAGCACTTTATGAATAACAATTTCCTGAGATATAAGCTTCTGGAAGCCATAGTTAGTTTTTCTGAGAAGAGAGCATAAGCTTCATCTTGAAAGGTGTAGGGCAATGTGGGAAAAGGGCCTTATTCATGTGCAGAGGCAAGATTAGAGAGCAGGGTGTGAAGCACCAGGAGAAGAATGCCTCTGTTTGGCCTCTTAAAGTTTATAAAAACAACAACATAATAATGATAATGCTATTTATAATGACACTTAAAATGATGAATCAGTATTACTTTCCTTGAATTCCAGTATTCCTTTCCTTGAATACATAAATGAGTCAAAGGAAGGACAAAGGTCTAAGCACTGAGCACTTTAAAAGGTGTTGTGGTTGGTGAGGAAAGCTTAGGGACAAAAATGACAAAAACTTAGATCTTGACATTGAAGAGCTTCTCATGTGTGTTAGTTTTCTATCACTGTGTTAAACACACACACACACACACACACACACACAAAACAAACAAACAAACAGAAACAAAATCATAAAGGTGGCAGCTTACACTGGTAAAGGTCATAAATTCACGTGGGAGGTTGAAAGAATCCTCTGCTCAGGGTCACATAAAGCCACCATCACAGGGACTGTTGGAGCTGCCATTCACATCCAGGGCTGGGGGCCTTGTCCTAGCTCACTGGATGCTGGTAGAATTCATCTCCTGGGGCTGTGGGGCTGAGGTACTGTGTTTTGCTGACTGTTGACCAGGGAAAGCTCCCAGCTTCTTTAAGTCACTCGCAAGTCCTTGCCTTGAGAATGTCCAATACTGACCTTCTGCTGGAAGTCGAGGGCCAGGGCTGGCTACCTACTTAATTTTCAGGACATGGTACAAAGTAAAAATATGGAACCCCATGTTCAAATATCAGGAAAAGTGTTTCCCTTCCTTCCACAGCCTCTCTCCTTTCCTCTCATAGTACTTTTCCTTGGCTCTTTAATGTCACGGTGCTCCCTCTGGCTCCAGGATATCTGTGGGGTGAAAGCAGGTGTTCATGGGCCCTCAGGGCCCCACTCCAGGACTTGGAGTGCAGGGAGTATGTGTCAATTCCCTCCCCTATCCATTATCCAGGACCCTCTGGAGAGAAGGGCAGCAGTAGTTGTCGGACAGGGGATGGTAAACAGGCAGGTGGGAGGTTATATACCAGCGAAGTGAGGAGGTAGGTATAGGTGGGTCCACACAGGAGCAGAGCCTCCAAACACCTGACACGTGCTTCATTGTCCCGTTGGACTTCACCGACAAAACACAAATGCCAAGGTTGACTATTAGCTTTTCAAGATGGCAACTGGAGAACAATAAAACCCAAGTGAAGGACCACTTTCTGAACATGTAGTCTTGTGTGACTGCACCGGTCCCACACCCAGGAAACCTGCCACAGCTGTAACAGAAGGTGGAGAGGGTGCAGCAATGGGCAATGTGGGTTCAGTGATGTTCTGGGGAAAAATCTCCATAGAATTCTAGGTTGAGTGTGGTTCTGATGAACAGAGTTAGTGCAGGAGTCAGGTATTAGAAGTCTCAGTGAAGATGAAAAATGGGTGGGGGTCTAGAGGAAGAAAGAGCTGAAAAGATAGGAAACTGTGATCTAAGAATAAGAAGTGAGAGTCTGACAATTCTGAGGCCATAGTAGAGGAGGCTGAGATGAAAAAAAAAAAAAAAAAAAAAAGCATTCTGTTTGTGGCAGTGAAGATGCCATGAGGGTGAGTGTTCATATGGAGACCTGTCTTCTTCCTCCTTTCTTGTTCTCCCAGTCCCCATCCTTCTGTCACGTCCCGAGATCTCTAGAAAGTCAAAGGGAAAATTGAGCCAAGGGGTTCTAACTTAAGAGCATTATTATTTCTAATCATTTCATAAGGGTCCCAAAACGTACATTCACAAATCATCAATTTGTATGAGTGGGACACGTGAAGACCTCCCCTGGAGCTAAAATACCACAGAAATTTCTTTATCTTCTTCTAAAAAGAAACCACACATGTGATGCTGGAGACACATAAATATAACCATTTGTTATTTGTGTGACCTTTTTTGTATCTCTAAAGGCAAAAATGGAAATGTAAACATGCATAGTCAATGTAGCCTGTGTATTTAAGAAAACAGAAAAAAATGCCTTAAAATATTTAAACTGTGTAGTAGAATATCATGCATTCCTATAAACACCTTTTGTATTGAAAGGGAGGTGAGAGCATAAGGCAGTATTATTTTCTCCTGTGATGTTTTGCATTAAATTTATTTTAAGCATATTTGATTGATATCACATAATAAATGACTCTAACTAGGGATGAGACCACTGAGCAAAAGTTGTTTACAATCCTTGAAGGATGTTTTCTTATTGTCAAGGTTCATAAAATCAGTAAAGTGCTGGAAAAAAGTATCTGAGAAAGAATATGAAATGCAGGGCATATCATCACACAACTATAAGAAAGACAGGAATATTAAGGAACTAGAATTCCCTTATAGTTTTGCATTTGAAAAAAATAGTGCCCACTATCAATTCCCAATTGAAACCTACATTTTACAGTACATCTTGAGCTGTAGATGAAAATATTTTATGTAAAGAAAAGCCAGGAGACCAATTGGAAATTCCAGTATATAGAAGCTAAAGGTTGAAGCAGATCTGTTAAAAGAAGTCCTGAGATTCTACTTTTTTCTTAGCCCAGGTAGGCTGAAAGTGCCATATTGGAAAACCAAGTAACTGGAAGACCAAGGAAAGTAAGTAAGTAAGGCCAAGGAAAAACACTGAAAAGTTCTATAAGAAAGTTTCATTTTATTGCCATAAACATGTGAGTTGCATCTGGCTGGACTCTCTCCCTTCAACTTCCTGTGAAGTAGAGTTAGATATTTCAAGAAGGCATTTTGATGATAGGAAGAAGAAAGAGGAGAGTAGCAAATGATGACAGAGTTCCTGGGCCATTTGAATGCCATCTGGATTTTTAAGTGTGACCTTGTGGGTATGCCTCTCAGATGATATAAGAAACCAGTAGAGATCCACTAGCAATCTCTGGTCTAGAAGAGGATTAATTTCACAGCCTCCCCTAATGCTCTGGCTGAATTCCTGGTAAATTTTAATTATTAAATTGTGCCTGGTATTTCAAAATAGATGTAGTAATGCACAACCCACTTGATACAGGGAGGAAAAAAAGGACCCTGTTTCATGGAAGATTCTCAATGGCAACGTTTTCTGGATCTCTGTTCTGCTGAATGGTAAGGTTCTTATACAGGAAAAGAAAATCCCATTAGAATTTTATTTTGTTAGATATTTATTCATTTATTAGAGAGAGAGAGAAAGGGAGAGAGTGGGACAGAGAGAAAGGGCTCACAACCCTGAGATCCTGACTTGAGCCAAACCAAGAGTCAGTCACTTAACTGACTGACCCTACCAAGTGCCCCTCAAATTTTAAATCAAAGTGCAATTCTCATTGTATTTGGGTGATAAAAATCTTTGACTCAGGGAAAATGTGCATTTATGTATTTGTATAATTAAAACAGGATTTAGAAACAGGTTTAAAAAAGGATGTGTCCCAAAGAGTTGGTGTCTTCTTAAAAGAAGCTCGGGCTTCTGTTGCATTTCTGTATCATTTCAGCTTCCAGCAATATGCCTGCTGCTCACCTAACAGGAGAGGGAAAGATCCATCAAATCGCTGGACATCAGGGGTATAAGTGCAAGTGAATTCCTTTCAGCTCATTCTGGTGGCTCCAACCGGGCATCGAATTTGCATCTCGGCACCATTAGATGGCCTGGAGTTCTTAATTACCAAACAAATGGAAACTTGCTGCCTGATGCTGTCAGCTCCTTTGTGTATCATTCTTCACAGAACATGAATGATTAATGGAATTTTCCCAACACAGTCAAAGTTGTTTGCTGATGGAATTAAAGCTGAAATTGGCAAGGTCTTAGTGGGAAGACTTTTGCTATAGTGTCACGAACCTGCCAAGCTCTCCAGATGAAAAATAGGAACAATTAGTGATAGCTCTGAGTAGTTCTCGATATTCTTAGGGTCTGGTCCTACATGAAAGTCATCTTTATTTGAATGTTGTATTGGGGGAAGGTAGTGACATCCTGTCTTTTCTGTGGATTATAAACATCAGTGACAAGGTCTGTGTCCTGAAGTAAGGACTGTGCCCAGGTAGGTAGTAAGAAAGCGGCATCTTTCCAAAGCCTGAGCCAGAGGGAATGAACAAGGTCCGGTTCTGTTCATTTCAGCCCTGTCATGCCCCAAGTCCTAACACATTTCTGCTTACACTCAAGGAAGGTGGACTGGGCATCAGGGGAAAGGGTTGATTGTTAATGTCTAGCTTTATGAAGAGTTGTGGCTGTGGGGACAGAATCCTCTTAATGATTTAGATAAGGAAAACAAAGGGTTAACTGAAAGCATAACTAACCAGGCATAATTAAGAACCCTCCATCTATTCCAGGGTTTTCTCTCAAACTCTGCCTGGCCATACAGAGTTACATACTTTAAATTCTGCCTCTTGTAATACCCTGCCAAAATTCTGCAAAACCAACATTCAGTTTAACCCAACCCTGTTACCCCCCACCCCCCATGTTATCTGTTCTACCTCCCTAACAAAGATCACTGTAGCATGCTTTTTCTCTGCCAAGAGTAGCTTGCAAATAATCTTCCCTGTTTAATTATTTCCAAAATTGACAGTGACCTCTGTATCATGGTGATAAATATGGAATCAAGAGTCCAAAATTCCAGGCACTTGGCTGTGACCATGCAGATGGCATTGATGCCTGGGCATTAAGGCCAGGAATCTGCCTCCCTCATTATTAGAAAGTGGCTTGTGAACTCTTGGACATTATTTCTGTGATACTGATCACACCAAATACACCTACAGCTGACATACTTACACAGTCTTTTGGTGATTAATCAATGCCGCCTTGTTACAATGAAGACAAAATAGGTTTGGCAAAGCATGTAACTTCTTAATGCCCATGCCAATGAAAATTTCAGATGTCCCTGTTACTGGGTTTTACTGGATGTTATTGGCCCTCTCACTTGTAAATTTTAGCTTCCCTCAGCCAAATCAATGTGTAGTGTTAGGATTAGAATTTACAGGTTAGAATGAAGTCTGTGGTTATTCTCCTCAATGATGCACAGTTGAAACTGTACCCTTTGAAGGTGACTTTTCTCACTAGCTTCTGGAGTGAATACTGGTTTCTGAAACTTACATATGAGCCATCATGTGAAATGCTGAATCAGTATGGATTCAGGTCTCTGGGGGTAGTCAACTTGCTTAGATTTTCCAAGCACTGTTGGAAATCAGCGTCTTTGTAGCACTTAAGCTTGGAAGATGGAGCAAGCTCATTTGCAAACATAAATAATATATTGGTATCCACATACTAAGGGATTTGGCATCCCTGTGTTGAGTCTGGGAAAGACAGTGAAAAACTCTCAGAAGATAATAGTTCCTTTGTATGTGGTGATACCAGCCATGTGCCAGGTAAGATTCAGGCTTGGTAAATGTTATTGATGCAGGTGTTAGTGTAACAACAGGATGTCAAAGACTGTTTTGTTAATTTCAATTGGCAATAAGCCCTGCCAGTTATAAAGGGGATGCCTTCTGTGTTGTTTTCCCCTTGCCTCTTGAAATCAGCTCCAAGTACATAAAGTAAGGACACATTTTGATCTTTTGAAGAGCTCACTGTGAAAGTCCTAGAGCCTGTGCTTTGCAGATCTTTCTACATCTCAGTGAGATGGCAGATTTTCACAGCTTCACCGATTCCACCAAAAGCGCTGAAGCCTTGCAAGCAGGCAAATGCAAGGTGATTAGCTAAAGAGCCACATAGATTAATCTATTCTATTAGCATGTGGTTCCAGTTTGGAAAAGGATGTGTGATTTCTCTCAGTTTGTTTCCAACACCATCAGGGACATACAGTCATCCCCCTGGGAGAGCAGAAGGAACAACAGATCGCCAGTGTCTTTAATCACCAGGGGAGTAGTTATTTTATAATACCCACATTCTTCCTTTGCACTATCCTGCTATTGGTTTATAACAAATGACTTGAGCAAAACGGGGAGCAAAGCCCACAATATTTCAGAAAGAAAACACTCTACATTCTTTCGTAACTCAAAATTCAGTTGGGTTTTAGTATAGCCTTTAAAATCTGGCTCTTAGGGAAGCGTGGGTGGCTTAGTCAGTTAAGCATCTGCCTTTGTCGCAGGTCATGATCCTGGGGTTCTGGGATTGAGCCCCGCATTGGGCTCCCTGCTCAGAGGGTGCCTGCTTCTTCCTCTGCCTGCTGCTCTCCCTACTTGTACACTCTCTTTCTGACAAATACATAAAATCTTCAAAAAAGAAAAATAAAATAAATAAATAGATAGATAGATAAATAAAACCTGGCTCCTGACTGAAATGAGGTGAATATACACAATCAGGCAGAAATTGGGTGATCAGGAGAGGTAATTTCTTTACCTTGGATTTATAGATTCTAGAGAGTAATAATTTTTAAAATGAAGGTAAGAATCAGAGAATATCTAACAGAGCACAAAGTGAGGTCCTCAGATAACATGCCTATCCTTCCTTTGAGGTACACGTGATATCAAGGCATACTATGTCTAAAGACCTTGATAAGGTACATACCAGTCTGGTCTCTGACAGAACCAAACACAGCTCTGTCACTCGTTAGCTCTGTGACTTGAGCAAATTCATTTACCACTTTGGGTAAATGATTTCCTCATTAGTGAAATGGAGTCAAAATACATGATATACAAGGATGGTAGTAACTCAAAGAGGTAAGCTAAGTAACTGGAAAGCACAGTGCCTGAAACCTAATCAGCTATCAGTTGGCAATACTACTGCCATTTGGATTGCCTTGGCGATCATTTTCATTATTATGGGATGAGCATTCTGGTTCTTCAATGATGATTCAGTATGGGATGGCCTGAAGCTTTTTGGTGCACAAATAGCTGAGTTGACTTAATATTACAGTGAGAATGTGTACGTGCGGGTATGTGAGTGAGTGAGCGCCATGTCTGAGACTAGAGTTCAGCACTCTCCATGGTTCGGTTAACTTGATGATAGAGAGTGGAGGCCTCCGGAATAAAAAGCCAATGGGTTATTGCACCCAGTGATTCCATAAAACTTATGAGTCAGAAAGAGATGGGAATGAGCCTTTCTTTAAACTTGTCCTCCCTGAGATAATTGCTTACAATTAACTCCCATGTTTTACTTTTCTCCTCCTGCCACAACCAAGTTTTTTTTCAGATATTCTGTAACTGTGAGTTTTCTGTCTTGTTTGATTGCTTGTTTGCAAACCTAGAAAATTCATAGAATATCTACAATAAGAAATCAAGACTGTTGGGGTGCCTGGCTGCCTCAGTTGGTTAAGCATCTTACTTTGGCTCAGGTCATGATCTTGTGGTCCTGGGATTGACCCCTGCTTCCGGCTCCCTGATCAACAGGTAGTCTGCTTATCCTTCTCCCTCTGCCCCTCCCCTTGCTTGTGCTCTTTCTCTCTCATGCTCTCACTCAAATAAATACATAAAATCTTTCACAAAAAAAGAAAGAAAGAAAAAACTAGCCATCCTGCAGGACAAAGGTAGCTTGATAGGAAGGACTACCTTCTACCCCAGGCCCAGAGGAAGGGGCCTGACAGAAGTAATCGAGTTTGTAGACGTGATTAGATAAAGAGAAGGGTTGAGCAATTTTCTTGTGTATCAGATTTGAAGAAGACGCTCTTCAAAACACAAATATTACTAGCTCTGTGGACTTGGACAAGTTATGTAACCTCTTTGTGACTCAGCCTTTCTCACGCCTAAAATAGAGACAAGAATTGTATCCAATATACCAAGCCATTGTGAGGATTGTGAGCCCATTTCTGCAACACACTTAGGACCATACCTGGCACAAGGTAAAAGCCAAATGATAGATTAATGGATAAAGCAGGAGAGTAGAATTATTTTATGTTATTATTTTTCTTCTTAAAAAATACATGCATTTAATGTGTATATATATATATGTATACATACATATATATGCATGCATTTAATGTGTATATATACACATTAAATATACACATTAATTTCATGTATTTATATATAAATATATATATCTTATAAATATATTTCAAATATATATAAATATATTCATATATATATTTACATGTATATATACGTGTATATATATATGAGGATTCTCAAGGAATGTGCATTAAAATGGATTGTATTGATTTTTCACAGAAATATGAACCATAGTTTAATTGACTTTGTTTTTATCAAAATGTTTCAATGTTCTGAATTTGGTAAACATTCCCAAAATTCTCTTTAGAATCATAAGACAGTTGTGTCTCCTCTCCGAGCTAATTTTACTCCTCTTTGAAGCTCTCCAGGCCTCTTAGAATTCTGAGGGTATAAGGTTGTAACAACATTTTCTACCATACAGATTAATTTGGGGGTACTATGTTCTATGAAGTGATTGGTTATGACTCTTTTCACTAGGGTCTATGATGGCAATAATCCCTACTCTCACACAAAGGCACTCATGCTTTATTTGTTTCTATTATTATGTTCCATGAAGGGATTGGTCATGACTCCTGTCTGGTTAGTGAGTATCATCTTCTCCTTTTTGACTCTTCACTTCATCAGAAATTGGGCTGGTGGTTTCCCAAACCCAAATGACATGGGGATTTTTCTTTTATTCTTTACAATGAAACTAATCAACAAAAAGTCCATCAGATAATCAGTCGAGGAATTGAGGCTAGTCTCCTATTTCTTTGGTTCCTGTTTCTCAGACAATTTCATCATAGGCCTGTAGAGCTGCACCCCAGGTTGATGTATCATCGTCAAATTCTGATAAAAAGCATTCAGGACTCCATCTGCATGGATTTCAGAAAAGAGCCAGATAGAACATCTGAGGCCTTTTATTTGAACCACCAGTCACTAGGGACTTACTTCAGTTGTTAAAAGTCAGAGGAAGGATCAGAAGGTGGAGAAAGAAGGAACAGAGGCAGAGGGTACTCTCAATCTTACCATTTTTGAGGTTGTTCTGTAACTCATCGAAATATCTTTTCAACCTGAGAGCTTTTATAATAGCTATGTGATCTACTCCCAGAACACTGCCACATTGTATTAAACATTTAGAAAGTGCATTACAAATACAACCATGAAAATAAGGGAACAGCACATTCAAGAGACGTTCACTGCGAACCTGACCACCTCATTCTTTGTTTGTTTTTGTTGTTTCATTTCTTTTAGAAGAAAAACTGAAAGAAAATGGAGACAATTGGTTATAAGAAAAACACAAAGAAAGACAACCCCATCAAGACCAGACTTTCTACCAGGACAGGAAAGCCTTCCAAAGGAGAAAGAATCATGAGCCAAGTGAATAATCCAGAACCGAGCCAATGGTTTCATTCTACTGTAACGCTTGCCCTGATAATCATTTCCAGCTCTCAGTGTTACAAGGAAAGCACACTCACAACAGCTGTCACATTCTTGATTCTGTTCTCCCAGCAAAGGCTTTCCTACCACTCTGGAGATGTAAGACACCATATCAATGAGCCACATGTATGACTGCCCTGTTAACACTTGCTTCTGGGACACTGGGGAGAGGCTGAGTGGTCAGAAACCTCCTTTTAAGTACTTAGAAGAGAGACCTCCTGCTGTACCCCTAGACAACATAATGCACACATTCTACAGGAGTACAAAAATGTGTTTCTTTCCAAATTATGGCAGGCTAGCCCTTTAGAGCCATGCTCTCAAGTTCCTAGCTTGTTGGTTCTGTGCTTTCTAACAACTCATTGTACTGAAGTTCTTTGCTGGTGATGAATACATAGATATTCCATCAGAGGATTTTTCTGCACTCTTTGGAAAGTAGTCAAATGTTTGCTGCTGAAATGGTGGGAAGAAGATTGTGATAATATTTGGGATGATTAGATTCACTGCTCAAGGGCTTAACACAAAATGCATTGGTACCCAGTTTTCTTGAGCTCTGCATTATTGTGGAATTTGGCTATCTGTGGCTGCCCATGTTTGACCAATCAAAACTTGTATTATAGTAAAAAAAAAAAAAAAAACAACTTTAGGTTAGTACTTAGGAGATTAAAGCTAATAGTGTTTGGCACTAACTATTTGACATCGGATTAGTGTTTTTCACCTCTGTGTTCAACTGTCTTATCCCATGAGAAGGAAATGTTGGGCTGAGTTATTTCAAAGTTCCCTTCTAACTGTGAAAATCAATGGTTATCATCCTAATATATGTGCTAATAAAATAAAATAATCAGACCACATTCATGAACTTCTACTAACAATTAGGCATTTCAGACTCAACTTTTTAAAGATGGATTTATTTTATTTTGAGAGGGGAGGTGGAGCAAAGGGAGAGAAACTTCAAGCAGACGCCCTGCTGAGCATGGAACCCCATGTGGGACTTGAACCCATGACCCATGAGATCACGACCTAAGCTGAAACCAAAAGTCAGATGCCTAACTGACTGAACCACTCAGGCACTCCCAGACTAAATTTTTTAAATTCAAGAACAACACACACACACACACGCACACGCACGCACACGCATGAAAGAAGAAAGGGAAGAAAAAAGAAAAGAAAAGGAAAGGAAAAAAAGAGAGGAAAAGAAGAAATCTTAGCAGTAGCATCACAGGGGAGGATAAAAGATCAATGGATGCATACCTGTGCCAGATGCTTACAGAGTGGGACTAAAAGATTAGATTCAGAAAGAAGAGTGCTTAGGTCCACATCTAACCTTAACTACCTACATGCTGAGTGACTTTCATCAAACTGCACATTTACCTGTGAGCTTCAGTTTTCTCATCTACAATATGCTAACAGTAATCATAACTAACTTGGGGGGGTAGATCATCTGTGTATGTTCAAGACAAAATAATCCACTCTGCAACTTCAAAAAATTTTCAAGATTTTATTTATTTATTTGTCAGAGAGAGAGAGAGAGAACAAGCAAGGAGAGTGGTAGGGCAGAGGGAGAAGCAGGTTCCTTGCTGATTAAGGAGCCTGATGTGGGGCATGATCCCAGGACCCTATGATCATGATCTGAGCCAAAAGGCAGACACTTAACTGTCTGAGCCACCCAGGCATCCCTCAGGAAATATTTTTAGATGAAAAAGTAAAAACAAACAATACTCTTAAAATATATATATATATATCTGAGAGAAAGCACCTATGAGCAGAGGGTAGGGGAAGAGAGAAACAGAGGGAGAAAATCTCAGGTAGACTCCACACTAATATGGAACCCAATGCGGGGCTCATTCCAAGAACCCTGAGATCATGACTTGAGCTGAAATCAAGAGTCAGATGCTTAACTGACTGAGCCACCCAGTGCCCTCAAATTATACTCTTAACAAGAAATAACAAGAGGCATATGTGTTTGCTTATTTTTCCAAAGTGCAGTATTTGAAGGATAATCAGAAATGATTTAAGAAGGTTCTCAGAAGGCAGTGTGTGGGAAATAGGGTGGAGAAGATATGAATGAGAGATTTGACGCTTACATCTTTTAGATTTGACTTTCAGTGATGCAAATATTTACATATTTAAAGAATGACACCAAGTCCAAAGGGAAAAAAAAATTCAACTGAACATGGAATAAAATAGAAAGAAACTGAACTTATAATGAAGATGAAACTAGAACATGGAGAAAATACTTATTTCAAGTAAATTTGGACACTACTCTGATACACCTTTTGTTCATGTGTGAAATGTGTTCTAGGAGCAAAAAAACACTGCAAACAAATTTTAAATTCATACAGAAGGAATATTGCTGCTAGTAATCTTTATTATAATTTTGAATCTCTATTTTTTCTATATTGTAGGAGTGGGATCCAAGAATTTCACTGTGAGGAAAATGTTAGAATTAAAAACAAAATTTAAGTAAAAGTCTATAGTGTTAAGTTTGTATTGGAAATATCAAAACAAACTCACAATTTATATATGTCTGTGTTTTTATTTTTATCTATGTATGTATCCATATGTGTATCTATCTGTCTATCAAGCCTATCATTATATCCTAGAAACAAGATGTTCCACTAGCAGGGAAGACATACAGCACTCAGATCTTGGTTTCTAAGTACCACTGCTATCTTTGAATAAAGTGATGAGGGAGAGTCCTCTTAGAGAAATAGCTATTTTTAGTTTTTGTTCAGAAAAAGTACAAGGTAAGACTATATGTTGTTGCACGTGTTTTGAAAGAAAATAAAGAAATACATTAAAAAGACATAAAATCTGGAGTTAAGGAACTCCCAGTGGCCCAATTTGGTACATCAAAAAGAAAAATGATGGTGATTTTTATACTTTATTATAATACATTAAAAACCTGAGCCCGTAGGAGCATTAAAAATGAATAGCAAGTATATAAGGGAGGAAGTACGCAGCTCTTCTTTAGAGAACAATGTTAGCTAATAATGGTAGGAAGAATAATATAACTAGAAGATCACCAATTTGCATCCCCCAATGTTTGCATCCACAGTTACTGATATCCCCAAGGATTATCAATGGAGGTTAAAATCATAAAATAAAAGACCGTTTGAGAATAAGTATTTTAGCAAATACCAAAGTATTACTATTATAGAATAGTGGCTACTTCAAGAATGTCTATGTCCGAATCCCTGCAGTGTGTAAATATGTTAGGTTATACAGCAAAAGCCAATAATGGTTGCAGGTAGAATTAAAGTTGCTATTCATCTGACTTTACAGTATCAGAATTACATTGGGCTATGTGAATAACCCCAGTTTTATCCTAGGTCCTTAAAAATAGAACAGGGAGGGGCGCCTCAGCGGCTCAGCGGGTTAAGCCTCTGCCTTCAGCTCAGGTCATGATCTCAGGGTCCTGAGCCCCGCATCGGGCTCTCGGCGCACCGAGGAGCCTACTTTTCCCCCTCTCTCCATTTGCCTCTCTGCCTACTTGTGGTCTCTGTCAAATAAATAAATAAAATATTAAAAAAAAAAAAAAAAAGACAGGGAGGTAGAGGGAAGGTAAGAGAAATGTGCCTTGAGAAGAGCTTGACCAGCTCTTGCTGGGTATGAAGATGGGGGAGAGGGTGATGAGGCAGGAAACGCGGGTGCCTTCTGGATGATGGAAGACTCGAGGAAAGAGGCTCTCCCTTGAAACCTCTAGAGAGGAAGCCCTGTCCACACACTGATTTTTGTCCAGTGAGATCCATGTTGGACTTCTAACTACAGAACTGTAAATAACAATTTGTGTTGTTTTTTGGGGACTAAACTTGTGATAAATTGTTACAGGCACCACAGAAACAAAAACAATTATCCTAGAGAGTACTTATTAATTATATAAGGAAAAATGTACTGCTGGGATGGATACCCAGCAGTTACCACATTAACAAAATTAACACATGAAACACCTTCCCCAGTAAAAGGACCACTTGACATTATGAGGTTCCTATGTGATCCATAACAAAACACCCATTATCTATGGAGTGATCTTTCAAAAACCCTTAACATAAGCCTAATCAGTCTGTATCTCATTTCTAGCTTTAAAAAAATACAGGGGATAGGAGAGAAAGATAAACAATACCTTGTGAAAGCAATAAAACAAATCTAAAACAAAGCACAATCTATAATCAGCTGGCCTACTGTCCTTTATAAAGTCAATTTTTAAAAAGATTTTATTTATTTGATAGAGAGAGAGCACAAGCAGGGGGAGCAGCAGGCAGAGGAAGAGGGAGAAGCAGGCTTCCGGCTGAGCAGGGACCCCAGTGTGGGGCTGGATCTCACCACCCTGGGATCATGACCTGAGCTGAAGGCAGACACTTAGCCAACTGACCCCCCAGGTGCCCCCATCACGAAACTTTATTATTCTTCCATGTCCTGATGGCACTGTGGCTATGTTTTTCTTCCTAGAAGGTACATAGGGAAGGGCTTTTTAGTAAAGTCTCATTCTGTCGGACATTGAACTTTAAACGATTCATCAAATCACACGTGCACAAATGAAATATATCAAAATGTTTACAATTGTTTAAGTGATTACTATATGTAGGTTTACTGTACTATTTCATTAACTTATATTCAATGATGTTCAAAACAAATGTAGGGGGGGAAAATAAGTAAACCATTTCAAGTTATAGAATGTTTTAAAAAGACAGTTGATCTAAAAGGATCAGATGGGTCTGAGGAACAAAAATACAATTATCTAGAGTTTAAAGTGCTTAGAAGATTTTCTGGGTATGAATGAGTCTTAATAAATCTTAGCTTTGTGTCTCCACCCTTCACCTGTGGGCCTGTGCTTTGTCAAGGCAGCAAGGGGTTCCCAAGATACGTGGGCAAGCAGCACCCCAGTAATAGCAGCCAAAATAGTAAAGCAAAGCAATTATCCACGAAGGTAGCAATCAACACAAGTAAAATATTAATACAAACTTAATAGCAATTAAAAACCAAGGACAACTCAATAAGACACTAATGATACATGGATAACTAAGCTTACTTCCTGGAAACTCTGGGAATTCTAACCATCTGCTTGCAGACCTAAATGGTAGAGGCTTCACAGCCTTGCAAAGCTTTTTGTAGCAGCCAGACTTCCTGGCACCATACTGGATTAAAGTCTGAGAGGAAGCTCCCTCAGCATGCTAATTTTAGTTTATCAATATCACATAGTAGTGGCTCTTCATAACTCATTTAATAGCTAGCTACCTACATCCAGTGGGATTTCATGTCATCTGCATATAAACAGCACACAATAAATTCCAAAATTTTGAGGGAGTTCTTGGACCTTCTGGAAGAAGACCAAAAACTTCACTTTGAGAACTCCTTCTTTAGAGCCCCAACACTGCAACAAAATCCAGGTGACTCTGTGCATTTAAAACATAGAGGTGTCTGGACTGGAGTGAGACATATATACCCCGTAAGGGGCCTCACTCCTCTTTTCCCAAAGTTTTGTTGGTTGAGGCATTTTTTCTCACTTTTGCTAATTTTCTCTTTTACTCTTTCACATGGCTTCTGACATTAAACAGATTGAAAGTCATCCAATCAGTGCTGACATGGAAAGCATCAATATGGGGGAATTCATCTGCCTAGAAACAAAGGTCCACCCTTATTTTAGCTTTACCTCATGTAGAGGGCAACTGGGCCAAACTGGTTTCAACTTTCTTGAGTTTTAATAAATATGTGTAGTTGTGGTAAGGATCTTAACGAGCCTTACCTCTCTTGACCCCCCCTCCCCCTAATAAGCTTTCCAAGGTTGGAAGTTCCATCTTGAGAACCTCCCACCAAGTGACTACCACATCCTTTCCCTTTTAAAGCATAGCATTGCTACACTTGAGGGATCATAACAGACCCAGCGCCTCTGAGAGTCATGGGATTGCATCAACGTTCACTGGCTAGCCTCATTTTGGAAAATTCATCTTTCTTAATGTTGTTATAGTAAGGTGAGGCAGGCCTAGCTTATGAGAAGTGAGTTCTGATATTCCACAAGAGTGAGAGGCTTAGGGTAGCCCAAGAAAATATGTGTGAATGAGCTTGGAGAAGCAGCCAAGTAGAAGAATCTGAGATTTCCCGGTAGGCCCAGAGGAGTCAGATCTTTCAGTTACATGTCATCGTCACTGAAAACAAGTAAGAAACTGTGATGCTGAGAGAGAAAGAGCCTGGTGACAGTGTGCATTGTGGGAGTTGCAGACATTCACACCTGCTCACCTCTGGGCCTGGTCAATGGGGAGATGAGGACATCCTTTACCTCAGAGCTGGTTGTTCGGCAGCCATTCACTCTGCATCTACTTTGAAGCAATTGCTGAAGCAAATCAAGAAATGTATTGTGGACTACAATGGTTCATTGACTGCTAGGAAAGGAAATTCAAGGGAATGTCCAGAAATTGTTAACCAAGTGTAGCGTCACAGTAACTTTGTACAGAGCAAGGGTTTGGGGAGGAGGAAGGGAAAGAGACATATAATCCTGTAGGGGGCAGATATCAGGTAAAATTTCTGTGAAGACGTGATGCTTAAGTGGGGTTTTGAAGGATGGGTCCAAGCAAAGGAAACAGGCTGAGCAGGTGTGGTGCTGTCTGGAAATGTTATGGGATTTGAGGTGGTCTGGGGAAGTGGGTAGTGGGAATTGATGTTAAGTTCCTAAAGAGCTGTGTAGAAGGTAGCACCATGCTGGCAAGGGCAAATTGGCAAGGGGCAGCAGTGTGGTAGCAAATGGGCAGAAGGATGGTATTGGAGGCCAGGGATATTAATTAGTTGGCTATTATGGTAATCCAAGAGAAGCCTCAAGAAGGACTGAATTAAAACAAGGCTTGTGCTAAAGATGTGGAGATGCTGGTAGAAACAAGTAGGAAGAAGGAAGTTAAAGCACATACTCATGGGGCACCTGGGTGGCTCAGTTGGTTAAGCAGCTGCCTTCGGCTCAGGTCATGATCCCAGGGTCCTGGGATTGAGCCCTGCATCAGGCTCTCTGCTGAATAGGGAGCCTGCTTCTCCCTCCCTCTGCTTGCTGCTCTGCCTACTTGTGCTGTTTATCTCTCTGTTGAATAAATAATAAAAATATTAAAAAAAATATATATATATATACTCATGAGTCTTGGAGGGAGTCTGGGATGGGGCTGTGCACATTCGCTGTGCTGGTATGTAACAGCCACGATGAAGGAAGTAGATGTCCCAAATTTGTATGTTTATAAAGACAATATTCAGTAAGCTATTGTTTTTCAAACACCAGTGTGTATACAATTTTCTGAAAGAAAAAATTGATTCACAAAAGGTCCTTTTAAAATTTGTATAAGGATCATATGGGTTGGGGGATCCCAAGGGATGGGGGATTTTAGGTAACCAATAAAATCCTGAGCTGTTAGGTAAGTGTCGTTGAGGGACATGAGTTCCACACCCATCTTGAAGATGGTGCTGTGATATTTGAGGATATGATTTGATTCTCAGTGCAACCAAATGTATACTAACCAAGGCCAGGCTAAAGCATGGTTATACTAAGTAACTGCAAATAAACTTGTGGGCCTATGGATATCCATGGATATCCATGTCACATGGATACACTTGCGGTTCTCACTGAAGGGCAAGAGCGATGCTCTCGGCACATGTCCAAGAAAGGATGATAGATATCCTTAGGGTCCTGATTCTATTATCAAGACCACAAACACGATACACAAGGGAGAAAGGGGAAGGGACAGTTTGGGCATTAAATAGATCCTAGCTTGTAGGACAATTTTCCACAGAAAATGTACATATGTGGTCACAGATATCTGAACAAGGCTGTTCATTTCATCATTGGTAAAGTAATGAAAAACTGAAAGCACGCTAAATATTCATCCAGGTAAAACACGTTTAAATAAAGCATGGTACCATGTGCTGTGGAATACTATGAAGCTGTTTAAAGAATGTCATAAATCCACAAGACCTTCTGAAATTAATGACGTACTGTGTGTTGGCTAATTGAATTTAAATTAAAAAAAATGTTCAGTACAAAACAAATAAACAAAAACAAAATAAAACATAAGACGTGTAATGGAAAGACATCCGAAAGATATTTTTTCAAGAAAAAGACAGGCTACTGATTAGAATGCAAAGCATGGTAAAATAGGGTATTTTTGTAAATGCACAGGAAAACACCTGAAGAATCTACACCAAACCTTAACTGATACATTCAGTGGGGAATGGCATTGAGAGCTCTGGGCTGTAGGTGAGAGGGGAATTCATTATAGACCAATGCTATCGAAGAGAACCATCCATGATGATGAACATGTGAAATGCAGCTCGTGCCATGAGGGAACTGAATATGTTTGACTTTATGGAATGTTGATTACTTTAAGGACTGATTGCATTTCTTTTGTAATTATAAAAAAAAAATCACAGCAATAAAATAAAGGAGCAAAGCAGGAAGACACAATGCAATTTTTTTGTTTTGTTTTTTATTTATATTTATATTTTTATTTTTTTACATTTTTTCTTATGTTAAGTTAGCCACCATACAGTACACCATTGGTTTTTGATGTAGTGTTCAATGATTCATCAGTTGTGTGTAACACCCAGGCCTCATCACAACACATGCCCTCCTCAGTACCCATCCCCTGGCTACCCCATCTCCCCTACCCCCTACCCTTCTGAAACCCTTAGTTTGTTTCCTGGGGTCCACAGAAATGGACACAAACCGTAAGAGACTATGCACTTTAATTTTTAAATTTCTAAGTTCAGATTCCTTTATTTTTGCTTCTAGAAAACATAGGTCATATTGCTTAGAAAATTCATGAATAGGTTAAGATGCTGAGAATACATATAAATGAATCAGAGAAACATACAAATGCTCCTCTAGAGAAAAAAAAAAAAAAAAAGAAAAGAAAAGATGCAAGTTCCAGAGTTTATTGTCTTAATTACTATCCCTGAGCCACAGTGTTTTTCTGGGATCACAGCCTCACATCCCTGATTTCTACCTAACCAGCTAATGAGGTTGACGGATGGGTAGAGCCAGGACTGGAGCCATGTTGGTTGGAGTAGAAGGACAGAATTTCTCTGGTGACAAATAAGGCTACGTTAACCCCCAGGTCCTAGAAAGCTGACTTTCTCAGGTGGGAATTTCAGATGGAAGTTAAATGTCAGAGAGACGGGGAAAGGCATTCTGAAGGTCCACTGTTTCTGAACATTATGTTAAGCTCAATAGCATCAATATCCATGTGTGGCTCTTTGAGGGGGGCAAGCTATTTATCTTCTGATGTAGTTTCCAAAAGTGAGCAGCTCACCACTGCTTAGTGACCAGTGGACTGATTAGAAAGGAAAAGAGAAGAATCATCAGGATGCCTTTATCAGGTGCTTGCTATAAGCAATGCCACAGCTCAGACTGTGCTAAGTGGGTTCCCATGAAGCTCTGAGTCAGAAAAGTGGACCATTTGTTTAATTTAGAGTTGCTTCTTAGAGCCATTGGATGTCCCACTACCTTACAGGTTACCTTAAGAAGGAATACTTGAATATTGAAACACGACATAATTTAAAAGTTCATCAGTTGAAATGAAAATACAAAGTGTGTTTTCATCTGGAAAGGGCTACACATGGTTGATCTCAAGCCAGTGTTTCTAGCAGCTGGTTGTGCCCACATTACTTAAAAACTCAAAAGAGACACAACCCTGATTTTATAGTGTAACCGCTGCACTCCAAGCTTTCCTTACTTCTAAGTACAATAATTCAGCAGGAGACAATTAGCCTTTTAAGGAGCTAGTCATAGTCTACATTTTCAGAACCTAATAATGTCACCTAAGTAAGTCTACTTGTGATAACAAAATTCAGATTTGTTTGGCATATTGCACTGTGCTATTTGAAATTGCTAATACGCCTCTAAAGCTGCTTTATACAGGAAAACAAATTAAAGCTGCCAATTGTGAAGAAATTGCATCAATATATGAGATGTTAAAACATACGATGTTTCTTTTTAAGTACTTTCTTAAGGCAGGCCTTAAGGAATAAATGATAAAGAATGTGAAGTTTGTTGCTTATTTTAGCCTTCCCAAAGCCATTTATATTTACACATGCCATCCTGAGTAGGCTCTGGAGTAGAAGCGATACCTTCATCGTGTGTTTAAACACCAGCCTGCATCGATGGATTGGAACAGGGCATAATGCTGAGAGTTTCTGATCTAACATAGTAGTTTCTTGGGAAAATAAACCTTTTTCCATATTAGGCCTCAGAGAACATATCCATTAAAAATTCCATTCGACGGAAGTCACCATTTGTATAATTGATCAATTTAGCCCATTTGAAACGTTTGTCATCTTAAAAAGGAAAATCCTTATAAACCTGGAATTGTAAATGTTTTTGAAAAATTCCCAGGTTTCATCAGTCATTGAAATGATGCATTGAATTTGAATCTCCTTTAACGGCTGTGACATCATGGCCCACGGGAGAGTGCTGAAATTAATCAAGGTAATTCTGTTGTATGACCTACTTTGGCATTTTCATCTGATGGAGCCAGGAAATGGGCTGGCTAATAGTCCATTTTGGAGTATTCTAAGATCTTAGCAATTCCATATTTAAGGAGGTTAATAGGATACTAATTGGGGCCTAGGTGAAAAGTTCACAAGAAAAATGAACTCACCTGGATATGAGGACTCTGCACAGCCCAGTGGCCTCCCCTTTACACGGACTCATCCCAACGGCTTCACCTTGGAGCTCAGAGGGAAGGAAAGCTCACACCTTTGGGGAGATTTGCACAGCCAGCATTCTGTCTCCTGGCCCCTGGGTGACAATGGCTGGCCAAATGCCAGGGTCACAGGCCACCAGCAAGATCAGCATTCTGCTCCTCATGAAACGGAAGTAAAGGAAAAATTCCAAAGGAGGAAAATTCATATAGAAAATAAGGCCTATCTAGGGGCTATTATGAACTTTTAGAAAAAAGCACATGTTTTGTTAAGACTTAAGAAGTGCCATTTAAAAAAAAAATCAACTGATATCCATCACCTCTGCAGAAGTAAAATTAAACATTTGTTTTAAACAAACATGGAAATCCTAGGCTTAGGTCATTATTGTTGTCTAGCTAGTGGCTCTATTAAACGAGATCAGTATGGAAGGTGTGATAGTATTCTTTCTCAATTTTCTCCCCTGTAAATATTTGCAATAACTCCTGGGTGACTTGGGAAATTTGTTAATAGAAAAGGCAGGTCTCTGAAATATTTCAGCCTCTCCCTATTGCCTTGTGGCCCCTCCGACATTGCTAGACGATCCCAACGCTGCCTCAAAAATGTTATCACTTCTCACTTTGTTTTCATTATAGTTTATCCTCAGTAATATGCAGTGCTTTCCTTAATATTTCCTTAGCTTTTGATGTATAGAAAGAGTTAATAATTTTTCTACCATAAAGGCTTATGACATGTCTTTCTGTCTCCTTCTCAACGTGCAATTCATCTTCCAAGTTTCCATGAGCACCTGAGATTTTTAAAAACAGCTGTAATCTGCGGTCATTGATGGTGGAGTGGATTGTTTGCCAAACTATTACCATAACTGTCAACCGAAATCAGAAAAATAATCTCATTGTGCTGGACAGATGCGTTTCCTGCATTATTGATATAGTCACTCCAGAGTAATAGAGAAATATAAAGCATTGTTCTATTTACAAAAGGAGATTGGCCAAGTCCTTGAAAGTGAGCAAGAGGGACAGGCACTTACAGGAAGTGAGACATAGTCAACTCGGTGAAAGTTCTGTGTTAGGGCCACGTGAGCTCCAGAGTCAGCTTCCCCTCCCCTCACTTTCAGGCCACTTCTGTGATCTGCCCTCAGAATTGTTAGGTAGAGCCCTATGGAATTCATTGGGCACTCTTTACCTCAATGGTTTTCCTGACTATGCACACCGTCCTAACATGTTCACGACACGTCTCCAGGCATTGAACGAGTCGCTCCAGAACACTACATTACAGAGTGATTGGATTGATTTCAAGCGATGATCCCAACATTCCATGGGAGCAATGAGTTAAATATACCTTAGGCCTGTTGACTCTGTGGGAAGGCTCATTCATCTTAGATGTTCATCAACCGCTCCACTATTGTCCGAGCTGTGAATAATGCTGAGTGGTTCTATTTGTTGAGTACACAAACCATGAAGTACCAGGTACCTCACATTTATTATCTCTAATCCACAGAACACACTGACCAAAGTAGGGGTATCTCTCTCAATCTCCATTTTACAATGTGAGAAATCAATGGGCAAAGAGGTTCTGGAGATTGCCTGAGATCACACAGCTCTTAAATAATTGATCTGGAATTTGAATCCAGGCCTACCTTCCAAACACAGTCCCATGCCATCATGCTCCCTACCATTTTATTGAGATATAGGCAAAAAATATATAAGGCTTTGGAGTATTTTTCTCTGTCCAATTCACCCTCCTCAAATATTTATAATCACACACACACACACATGCACATGCACATGTGTATGCATGCACACACACACAAAGCCATTTTCTTTACAGGAGGAAAAAAAAAATGTCAACACTACCCCGTTAGACACTAACCTGCATTTGACAAGATGGGATTTTCAAGTCCATAAACAAGGCCAGCACAAGCATCTAGACTCTTCTGAGTAACGTATTTCCAGATATTTCTTGGCACAAGTCTATGAATGCTGACAGTTCCAACCAGAGTCCAAGGCAGATAGCCCAGAAGTCTGAAATCTAACCTGGTCCACTCAGAGGCTCTATGGCTTAGTTTCCTCTCTTTTTATGAAAAGATATAAACCTGACATACATTTTAGAAACAACGTGAGAGTCTATTTATTAACAACCCAAACTATATTGTAAGGAGAAATTCCTATGAAAATGTTGTATAGTGTCCTTCATAGAAACTTAAATTAATATTAAAATTAAAGGCCATATGATAAATTAATTCACAGCCTTCCCCCAAAGTTCACTGTTATTGCTGTGTTTCCTTTTGTTGATTATTATTTCCAGGGAAGTGTGTTTGTGTTTTGAGATTCTGAGAGAAAAGTGGGCATGAGTATTGAAGTGAGTGGGAAAGGTCTGTTATACGACTATCTCAAATTATTCATTTAGCTTCAACCAGGGTGTGATGGCTTTAAGCCAAATACATTCTTGCCTTACTTGAACCCTTGTCTTGTCATGGGAAGACACTGGGGAGTAGAGCACATGGACTGGCCCTCTGACCTGCAGTCTCAATCTTGTAGCCAAAAGCAGCTGACTGAATTAGCCACTGCAATGCAGGGGGGCCTCCGGCATCATTTGGGAATGAATCAACCACAGAAATAGGAGCACAGGCCATAGGTCTCTGGAAAACTGTTTAACAGGTTAAACTCTGTCTGATCTGGCTGTCTTTGCTCATCCAGTGTCCCTCAAGTTGAGAATTGGTTCTCTTAAGATAGGACAGGAAAGCAGATCCCGCAAGTCTGAAAGGCAAAGAATGGTGACAGGCCACAAGTAGGGAAGGAAATGAAATGGAGAAAAAAAAAATAGTCTTGTTTTTGTAAAAAAAAAAAAGTATTCTACACATACCACACATACAGATACTTTCTTCACATTCGCATGACGATATCTTGCCCTCCCCAAAACATCTTCTTAAAACAACATATGGAGGAAGGACCTATTATTTGATTTAGCCCATTTCCAAAAGGTGATGTTTCTCCTTGGATACACAAGAAAAATGAAAATATTACACAAGTAAGCAATGAGATGATGGTCTGCTATTTTTTCCCCTATCTGTTGTATCATTTATGTGGAGAGTATTTGACAATTATGTTAAAACCTCCAAATATTTGTTTATTTTTTCTTTTGGGTGTGTTAATGTTTGTTTCATATATTTTGAAGTTGTTCTTCTGTGGATATACATTTAAGACTCAGGTTTCCTTGGTTATTTTGCCTTTATGAAATATCTGTATCTCTAGTAATGTGCTCTGACTTAAAGTCCATTTTGTCTGATACTGATATAGTTGCATTAATTTTCTTAAGCTTATTGATTGAATGGTATATGTTATTTTTTTCTCTTTTTTTTCCATCTGCAAGTGTTTTTATATTTTTGTATTTTATATTTAAAGTGCTTCCTGTAAACAGCATAAATCTGTCTTGCCTTTTTTTAATCCAGTTGACAATCTCTGCCTTTAATCAAAGTGATTAGTCTATTTACATTTGCTATAATAATTGATACTTTTTTTTGTCTTATTTTGAGCCACCCTTCTTTGTATTTGTTCCTTTACCCTACATGGTCTTGGTCCTTTGTCTTTTCGTGACTTCTTTGGGTACGTCCCACATTTCTTAATATTTCACTTATTTTGTTGGCTCTTTAGCTATTCTAGTGTTTGCTCTAGAGATTATAGGATTAGCTATAAGTCATTATGGTCTGCAAATCGCATTACACTCTCTTATGTACAGTGTATGTTACGAAAGTATCATTTAGCCTAGCTTTTTCTTTCTTCCTTTTTTTTTTTTTTTTTTTTTACATTTTTCTTGGGTTTCAGGTACAAATCATATAGATTAACAATTCTCAGCCTTCATTTTGGATCATGAAAACCTTTGGAGAAGTGGAGGATACTCTGGATACCCACCCATATATGTGCACACACATCATTTTGCCGGCAACTGAAGGAAGTTTACAGCCACACGGAAGCCCAGGTTAACAGCCTGCTTTCTAGATGACATTTACCTTTCAGCCAGCCTTTGTCTGGAATCTGAAGTAGAAGTTCCTTGATCATACTTGAGAAACAAGTCAGAAAGAATGGGAATATTATCAGAGGATGAGGGTTCACAAGGGATGGGTGTCAAGAGGAAAGAGAAGGAAAATTTAAGTTCTGAACCATTCCAGAATTTGCTTATTTTTTTTTTTTAACTCCCAATTATCATGTTCCTACCATGGGTCATAGAGGGTGCCGACGTCTTAACTGGGTTCTTTATAAAAAGTTATCTTGAAATCTCCTAACAATCCATGAAATTTTGAAATTATAAATTTTTATAAATTATACATTTTGGGAAGTTAAAAGTTGAACAAGTTGGCCTCCAGATAGTTGAACTAACCTGCCTGCAATTACTTGCATATATGCAGATCCAGAATCCATAGTGACCTCTTCCGATCCCAAACCACTGATCCTTCCTATACTCCAGATGGTCTGATAAATTTTCTGTCATCCTGTTGCCTAAAATACTCATTTTAGTTCAGAACAAATAGACTATAGTAGTAAAAATATAATTCAGAACACCTTTGGGATGGTATAAGTGGTGCAGTGATTTCTCTTAAAGCAAGGCTGGGAGGTATATTTTCCAATAAGCTGGTCTCCAAAACTTTTTCCTTATCCTGAGAACTTGGTGCCCAGAGAGTACCCAAGTAATCTTAGTAGAGTGATTGTTAAATGGAATTAACACAGATTGACTCATCCTCTAGGTGAGGAAAGAGTTAATTATTCTGCTTATGGGTGCCATAAATTATTGTTTAGTGCATTTTCTGATATGTAATGGTCAAGAAAAAGATGTCCATCTCACTCACAAAATCTGGCTTGTTCATCCAGAAACATGATCTCCTGCTGATATGCATATATAACCTCACTGGGGTTTGGGTGTTTTCTATTGACTGCCCAGATGGACTTGAGGAAAACAAAACAAAACAAAACAAGACTGCATGTCAAAACGTCTTCTTCACGTAAACTGGAAATATCATCTCTCAAAAGATAGCCAACGTCTATAAAATAGCTAAAAATCTCCTTGAAATAATTGTGATAGAAAGACCTATTTGTCCATAGACAACTATTTTTGAAACATGTACCGAGACTCAAAGAAGTTACTGAAACAATTAAGAATTGATGCAATTAACCTTTGTATTTTAGTTTTGACCCAGGCTTTATAACTGCCTCTTAAACTCTGGAACACCCTGAGCTCAGGGTGTAGGCATGTTTGTTTGTACACACAGACACACACACACACACACACACACACACACACACATACCCAGACACATATACTCTTGCACAGAGACACCAACTGCAATAGCATTTTTAATTGAAAAGCATAAATTTGGACTGCTAAATCTATTAACGATTTGTTTTAATTAGGAACCCAGCTGCTTCCTGAGATTTTGCAGTCTGGGTTTCAGAACTTTTGCCATACTGAAAATGAGTCTCAAGTGGGTTGCTTCAGTCTTTCAGATCAGCATTTTTAAAGACTTGTTGGAAGGGGGAACTGCAAATGCTTCTCTGCTGTAAAATTACAGCTGCCTTTGTCCTTGGGTGAGGACGGGGCTGCTTTGTTAGTGTAGCCAGCGCCCTGCCCCTGACCTCTTGCTTGGGCATGTTAAGTCTAGCAGGCTGCCTGGTCCCTGGATCACCTTGCTTTTAAGACCTTGCCAACTTGGCTCACAGAGAAGCAGCATCATGGTTGATTCTGAGGTCCCTACTTATCCCTCTATCGGTAGGGGGAGCTGTTACTTAATTGAAATCCAAAACATCAAAAATACCTTTAAAAAAAAAATACTATCTGAAAAGATAGCTCCTATGCAAGTCAGTTCAGTGAAGTAGAATCTGAGGAGGAATAGCATTTTTTTAACCTTTTTTCTGATGTTCAGCTAATGCCAGTGACACAACTTGTTATTTGGGTAACGTTAAATGAAGTATAACACATTCTGTTCATCCATGAGTATGGGAGGCATTCATTAATCTATTCATACACTCGCTCATTTACTCATTTATTCATTTAATCCATATTGATTGCCTACTATGTAAACATGCACAGGGCTAGGAATATGGAGATTATGAAAACATGGCTTCTGCCTTTTAGGAGTTTAGAGTCCAATGAATGGAACACGGAAGCAGAAAAAAATACTGGAGAGTGTGAGAAATGCTAATGGAAGTGTATACAACATGCACTGGGAACACGGGACAAGCATTAGCATGACTGGGATGGAGGGAAAAAGGTCAGGTCAGGAGGGACTTTGTGTTCATGGCATGGGAAGGTGCTTATGAAATATTTGCTGCATATATACTGATATAATGAATGAATGAATAAAAAGAATGAATGGATAGAGAGAAAGCAGAGTTGGTTGTAAAGTGAGGTGGAGAAGATCAGTCTAGGGAAAGTGGTGTAAAGAAAAGCTTAACAAAAGAACCTGGTGCAATTGAAAGCTGCAAGAAGTTTGATATAGTTAGAATAGTGTACCATGGCAAGAAGCTGACATGGTGCCAAGAGGTGAAGCTTTCAAGAGAAAAAGAAAACTTCATGGAAGGCTCTCTTGCCAAGATACAGAGCTTCAACTTGATTATTAAGAAGCTGCTAGATCAGAGGAGAGTTGAAGTCAGATCTATATTATGAAAAAATGTGTTTGGGTCAATGATTTACATGGTGGTGTAGAAATCTAAGAGTAGAGGCAGAGCAGAAAAGCACAACTGAAAATACGTGCAATAATACAACAATTATGTAGAGGTCTGAACTAAAGATTGTGACAGATAGGAAGGATATTTAGAAACAAATCAGCAGGACCTAGCAGCTCCCTGAATATGGGGTCATGAACAGTGTTTAAGGGAAAAATAATCCATTCCTTGTATTCCTTGGTATGTAGAGATCCACTCTTCCCTAAAGAAGCATTTTCCAAAACATTGATGGATTGGATTGCTTGCTAGCTATTTGAAGAAGTCACCTGAAGAAGTCACACAGTAATTAAAAACAACAAACCACCACCACCAACAACAACAACAAAACCCAAAAAGCAATTGGAGTATAAAGCATGTGCTAGCCAGTGTCAGCATATGTATAAATTTAATTCTGGATGGAATATTTAGAAATGCTGTGTATGAATATAAAGAGGCATTTATCAACTGATTCATAAATTAGTCATAAATTCATAAAATAAGGGATAAGTATAGAATAGGAGTTGGTAAATCACAACTTGTGGAACATATCCTATGCCCATGCTTTCCCAGCTGTTTTGTAAATAAAGTTCAACTTCACTCAAAGTTTTATTGGGACACAGCTAAGCTCATTAACCTATTGTCTCTCCCGGCTTTTATCCTACAATGGCAGATTTGAGTAGTTGCTACAGAGAATGTATGGTCCTCAAAACTGATAATTATGATAGTTAGAGTTTGTCTTTTAATAGTAAGAGTTTGCCAATTCCTGAAATCGAATAAGAGATAACTCTTACTCTGGAGAGAGTTGAAAGCAAGAAAATCAAAGGAAGAATGCTTCACTTGGAAAGCTGAAGTGTTATGGTCCCATTACTTCTGGGCTCTTGGGTGAAATAGGAAACAAAATGCTCAGAAGTCCCTGGTAGAATGTTGATTCATTCAGTTGACTTGTGGTTGTGAGATGAGAAGTATTTCATGCTTGTGACACCAAGAACAACCAGTAGGAATGTGGAGGTGACCTAGTTAAAGGGTCACTGAATCCTGTAGGCATAAACCAAGAGCTGGGCACCCCAAGAAGCAGCCACAGGAGGGCAGCAAAGTCACATGACATTAAAAATATCTGCTTGAGAGCAATAGTCATCATTAGTGTGTACATTAGAGTGATGGGCACCAAGTTCCAATGGAAATTTCCTTAGCATAAATATGTATGACCAATATTCTCTGGTGGATCCAAATTAAGAAATATTCAGCAATAATGCCAAATATGTAAAAGTAAGAAAGAACTTTGATTAGGATGTGTCAGCATAAGAGAATGAGAATGTTTACTTCATGAACAGCATTGATATATTTCCATTTTAATAATCACTATGCACATTTTGACTCCCACAGAAAACCAAGATGAACTCATTGTAGCACCTAGCCCTTCCATGGAAAAACATAGGTTTGTTTTGTTTCGTTTTGTTTATAGTGAGGATTGAGGAATTGATTCCATTCTCTCTCTCTCTCTCTTTTTTTAAAGATTTTATTTATTTATTTGACAGAGATCACAAGTAGGCAAAGAGGCAGGTAGAGAAAGAGGAAGAAGCAGGCTCCCTGAGGAGCAGAGAAGTCCAAGTGGGGCTCGATCCCAGGACCCTGGGATCATGACCTGAGCCGAAGGCAGAGGCTTTAACCCACTGAGCCACCCAGGCGCCCCTAATTCCATTCTCTTTTTCTTTTCTTTTTTCCTTCCAACATTAATTTTTTTCAGTAGTATATTTGTGTCAAATATTGTGCTAGAGAAAGGCGATATAACATAAGAATAAAAAGAGAATGGTGTACTTATTTTATGACTTTAAAAGTATACCCACACAAAGAATAATAAATGTCCCTGGTTAAAAAGTACGATTTAAAATTTTAATTAAATTCTTCTTTCCCTTTGCTTCTCATAATTTTGACCAAATATGAAGCCATTTCTCAATTTTGAAGTGTAGACAAATGTCTTCCAAATCTTTGGTTTGGAGAATAGAAGTTCTTAATTTTAATGGAGACAAATGTGCCTATTTCTTTTGTTCTGGTTTGTAGCTCTTGTTTAAGAATTTTTTTAAAAAATTGGTTTTAAAACAAATTTGTATTAAATGTTTCATTAAACTTTAAAGTCATTAGAATACTAACATCTATATTACAGCTTAACGAGTTCTTTCTTGACTGGGACCTGGCCACTGCTGACCTTTTTCTAATTAACTCTTGTCACTGGTAGGTGTTTCTTGTTTGCGTGTGGTACATCTATAATAAATGTTCACTGAAATGACTGTTTTTTATATCCCTGATATTTTGAGAGAAAAGTTAATAATTATTTGCACCTTCTTGATCGGGGTCAACTCTAACCAGTTCTTCCCAACTGAAGAGAAATGATTGCTTGACAATTATAACATTTATAAATGTGAACAATTTTTTCTTTGATTATTCCAATAGTTGAAACCTTAGATTTGGGGAACTAGCAGGAATTTGAGTAAAAATAATTGACTTAGTAAAATTATGGATGTGTGTGAGAAAGAGAGAGAGAGAGAGAGAGAGAGAGAAATGGTGGTTGGGTGGTAATCTCAGCTTTTGAGTAGTCATAAAAAGATGTAGGCATGTATTTTTATTTATAGCTCTTGTTTGTTGACCATAATCCATGTAATCTCTAAGAAAAAAAAGTTTATGAGAAAATAGGAATTTGAATTCTAAATACAACTTCCTCTTACCCTGTTTCACTTTAAATAATTTCTCCAGTGTAGCATGACTTTTTCATCACAGATCCTCTGGGATCTGCTTACAAGATGTTCTGTCAGCCTGGCAGGGAGAAGGATATTCGATTTAGGCATGATCTCCTACCAACCTACAGCACGTAGATGAAAAACACCATTTGGCATTTAGTGAGGTTAAAATGGGATATTTGCATTACTCCCAACCAAGGCATGAGTAGAAGAGCCCCTAAATATGGACAAGCAGATAGCATCAGTAAACAAGTAGAAGATACAGAATTTTAGCCAAGCATCCCCAGGTTTCCAAAAGACATTTCATAGCAGAGAACACACTATGGAGTGATCCCTACAAAAGATAGTTTGTTGACATGCAGAAAAATGTATGTTATTTTCCCAGTTCACTGAAATCACAGTTTTCCCAAATTCATTCCTCTGTGAAAGACACATGTTAGAATTACAGTCATATTTTTTCCTCATTAAAAACAGAAACAGGGCTCCTGGGTATCTCATTTGGGTAAGCAACTGACTTCAGCTCAGGTCATGATCTTGGAGTCCCGGGATTGAGTCCTGCATCAGGCTCCCTGCTTGAGAGGGATGCTGCTGCCCTCTCTCCTCCCATTCTCTCTCTCTCTCTCGAATAAATAAATAAATAAAATCTTAAAAACAAAACAAACAAACAAACAAAAACCAGAAATGAAAATCAAGGGTGGCTTGGTGACTCAGTCAATTAAGCATCTGACTCTTGATTTCAGCTCAGTTCATGATCTTGGGGTCCTGAGATCTAACCCATGTGGGGCTCTGCACTGGGCATGAAGCCTGCTTAAGATTCTTTTTCTCTCTCCTTCTGCACCTCCCCACCCTGTGTTCTCACTTTCTCTTCCTCTGTGAATGAACGAATAAATAAATAAATAAATAAATAAATGTTAGATGAAGAAGTGAAAAAAGAAAAAAGAGAGAAGGAAAATATTTCCCATTTCTCCTTCAAATGGGAATGCGTTTTAGAATTAAAGCAAAGGCTTTTGTTTTTGAGAGGCTTACATTTTAAATAAAACTATATAGTGTCATTTCATTGCATGGTGATACATGGCCTTTGGACTTAAAATATATCCTGGGGCTTTAAATTAACAAAATAAGATACATGGGTATTAGGAAGGAGAGGATTCTATTTTTTAGCAGCTGGTCAACATATATTTGCATTTACATTGCAGGTAAAGATGCAATCTCTATGTCTCTATATAACTGAAAGAAAAAAAAACACACCACTAAAACCTGGGACGCAAACGGACCTTATTTAAGAAATTAATTAGGCCCTTAATTCAATAGCTTTAGCCAGTTATTTATGTCGCTAAGGAAACAATTAATAAGAGGTATACAGCTTTTAAAAATGAATTTTAGTTGCACTAGGTTAAATTGAAAAGGAAACTTCTGTTAGTATTTTGATTAGGATTAAATTGCAATTTTTTAGTATAGGGAGATTTGACAAATTTACAATGTTTTCTGCCCAGTCGAAGACAAACTATTTCTTCTCATTTATTTATGTTTTATTTTGTGGGCCTTAGAAGTGTAAAACTTTCTTGAAAAGCTTATATATGTATGTGTGTATATATGTTTACATACATATATAACATATACATATATGTTAACATATACTTATATATACACATGTATATATAGTACACATATATACACATGTATAACATATACATATACATATATACACATACATAACATATACATGAATACACATGTATATATAGTACATAAATAAAATAAATGTAACATATTATTACATGTTTATTATACCTTATATTATATATGACATTTATTTTATATATATAATATATAATTAATAGGACGTCACACAACTGTCATAACTTTCAGTTCCATAGGTGTTAACATCATCTATGGTTTAGTATAATCACCATCATAATCAGGATACATGAGACTTGACATATAAAACAATTCCATCATTCCAGAAATAAATTGTTTATTTATTTCCAATTAGATTGCTTTTATTATTTTGTTTGGTTTTTTTGTTTGTTTGTTTGTTTCTTCCATTGTATTTTTTATTTTTTTAAAGTTCTTTATATCTTTTTAAAGTTCATAAAAATGCATTTGAGAATCATTAAGAAATTTTTCAAAAGAGAATAGCATGAGGCTTGACTAATTAAAGATATAATAAAGTATTTTACACCTGTACAATAAATAAAGCAATTTGGCAGTGGGACCAAAGAGTATGCAGTTTAAAAGAAGAGACTGGAGAGTCCAGAAATGTATCTAACTGCATCTGGGAATTTAGTGGTTCATAAAACTAACATTTCAAATTAGTGTAAGAAAATGTATCTATCTTTAAAAACCTTCTTTTCCAAACATGACACATGATCCAAAAAAGAAGCGCATAAAATTTAGAAATTTTTGATGGTGAATATCACAAATAAGGTAAAAATACTAATAGGAAACTGAAAAAAAATGATATAAGGAAGAGTAATTTCAGCAGTATGAAGAGCTTCTACACACTAGTGTAAAGGCAAAAAATAAAATAAAATATAAAACTGGGCAAAAGATTCAAAAAAGCAATTCTCAGCAAAATAAAAACAAATGGCTAAACAAAGGGAAAAATGCCAACTTTTTTCATTTGAAAAAATACTAAATACAACAAAAGTATATAGCATTTTTTTCTCCATAAGATTGTCAATCTTAAACAGTACTTACTATACTCATGTTAATGGAGGTTTGGAGGGATAAGCATTTTACTCTTGCAAGAGTACAAGTGCAATAAAATTTGGACAACTCAGAAATCTCTATTAAGATAATAAATTTACATACACTTTGATACAGAAATTCAAATTATCTTACAGACGCATTAGCACAAGTATTAAATGAGTTATACATAAACATATTTATTACAATACTGTTTTAAACATTAAGTGAAAGAAGGTTGTTTTCTACATAGATATGGTGCCACTTAAAAGAATGATAATAGAAATCTGTCCTCATTGAAGCATTAAATAACTGATTACATGCATTGATTCAGAATGCTATCCGATATATACTGATAAGAGAAAAAAACAAGTTGCAGAGTAGGAGATGTGTTATGATTCTATTTGTGTTTTGATGTACATATCTGTGTAGTTGCCACGGTCTAGTATGAGATGGAGAATATGATTATGAAAGGATAGCATGAATGAGTTTTCTGAAATGACAAAATTGTTTTGTATGTCAACTGTTATGTATCCTGATTAGGGTGATGATTGCATAAGTCTATAGATATGCTAAAACCCATAGACCTGAAAATTATGTCAGAAAAATGACAAAGAAGATATAGGCTCTTTTCCCTCTATAAATACACTAACAAAACAACTAGAAATGAACTGAAATAGCTTTATAGAAACAGGTGGAAATTATCAAAGATCTGCAGCAACCAAATAAACACCCAATGGGGAGGAGCCCCAAAGTTGTAGGAAATTTCTTTTTCTTTTTCTTTTTTAACTTCTTCTTGCCCCTTCCCCAACCTGGCATGTTATGGCATAGTTTGAGAGGAGCAGCAGCTTATTCCTGAGTTACTTCTGCAAATCAGAAAGAGTAGACTAAATTTGCAATGTTCTATACTAACGTAACATAATAAAAAACAACAATAAAAACAAAGAAAAACCAAATAAACTATCTGTTGGTTGCCTGAGGGATTGATCTCTATATCAACTAACTAGAAGCCCAGATGATTGAAAACACTTTAGAGCTCAAGCTAGAAAATGATGTTAGAAAGAGCAGGCATGACTCATAAAAACTGTAAGGAGATTACAGACCTACAAATGCCTGAAAGCCAGAGATTATGAGCAGAATTTAACAGAACAACTAAGTCTTTAAGAAGTAAGAGTGAGAATCTAAAGAGAATTTAAATACTTAAAAATAGTCATGTATACTAGGCAATTAGAAAGGGAAGGCACTACACACAAGGCCAAGGAAGACACATATCCAGAAAAGGCATTAGAATAATGTAAGCTTTTAATACGGCTGATTAATAAACTCTTCCCTGCACAGAAGCAGTCTGTAAAGATGGAAAATGGTGGTTGTTTTTCCAAATGCTCAATTAAAAAAAAATTTATTATTATTTTATTTTTAAAAAATATTTTACTTATTTACATGAGAAAGAGAGCACAAGCAGGGGAGGAGTGGAGGGAGAGGAAGAAACAGACTCCTTGCTAAGCAGGGAGCCCAATGTGGGGCTTCATTCCAGGACCTTGAGATCATGACCTGAGCCAAAGGCTGACACTTAACTGACTGAGCCACTCAGGTGCTCCTCCAAATGCCCAATTTTTAAGAAAAGATCATGAGACATAAAAAGAAACAGGAAAACATGATCCATTCAAAAGATCAAAATAAATCTCCAAAAACTGTCCCTGAAGAGAACAGCTGTCAGACTTATTAGACAAAAACTTAAAAAAATCTATCTTATGTATACTTAAAATGCTAAAAAAAAACAACAAACAAACGATGGACAAAGAACTAAACAAAATGAACTAAATGAGAATGACATCACAAAATAAAAATTATTTAAAAAACAAATTAACTCTTGGAGATGAGAAATATAATAATTAAATTGAAAAATTTACTAAAGAAGTCCAAGAGACTCAAATAGGCAGGAAAAAAAATCAGAAAACTTAAAGAAATGTGAGATTATTAAGTCATAGAAGCAAAAAGATAAAAGAATGAAGAAAAGTGAACAAAACCAAGGGACTTATGGAATATCATCAAAAGACCAATATATGAATTATGGGAGACCCAGAAGGAGAAGAGAGAGAGAGAAAGTGACAGAGAGCTTTTCTGAAGAAATAGTGGCCAAAAACTTTCCATATTTGATGAATGGCATGGAGATGTACAAATGCAATAAGCTCAACTAACTTCAAGTAGGAAAAATCCAAAGAGGCCCACACTGAGACACATTAAAATCAAACTATCAGAAGACAAAGACAAAGGGAGACTCTTCAAAGCAGCAAGAGAAAAGCAACTTGTCATGTACAAGAGATCCTCAATAAGATTTTCAGCAGATTTCTCAACAGACCAGAGAACAATGAAATAACGTATTTAAAAAACTAAAATTTAAAAAAAAAAAAACACAATAAACTGCCAACAAAGAATTCTTCATTGGAAAAACTGTCCTTCAAAAATGAAGGAGAAATTAAAACATCCCCAAATAAACAAAACTTAAAGAGTTTATTACCACTAGAATGACCCCTCAAGAAATGATTCAAGGAATCGTTCAACTTGAAATGAAATGATGCTTGACAGTAATTCAAAACCATATGAAAATATATTCTCCAGTTAAAAAAAATACATAGACAGATATAAAAATCCATATTATAATATTGGTTTAAACTCCACTTTTTATTCTTTTACAGGATTTAAAGACAACAGCATAAAGTTATTTATGTCTATGTTAATGGATGTAAAATATATAAAGATGAAACTTGTGACCTAAGTAAGACAACACAAAGCTGGATGGAGTGAAGCTATGTCAGAGTAGAGTTTTTGCATGCAATTGAAGTTGTTAGTTTAAAACAGACTTAAAAATTTAAGAAAAAATATATAAAATATATATAATATATATAAAAATTAAGAAAAAAATATACATATGTACATATATATATATAATCTTTATAGTAACCACAGAGAAAATATTTATAGAATTTGCACAAGGAATTGAGAAGAGAATCATAATGTATAACTTAAAGAAGTCAACTAAGCACATAGAAAGCCAGCAAGGGAGAAAGTAAGGGACAAATGAAGCTATAAGACATTACGGGAAACAAATAACAAAATGGCAATAGCAAATCCTTCCCTATCAATCTTTACTTTAAATATGAATGGTTCAAATTCTCCAATCAAAAGACATAGATTGGTAGCATAAAAAAGAGGATCCAACAACAGACTGTCTGCAGGAGACTCAGTTGAGGTCTAAAGAGATGCATCAGTTGAAAGTCAAAGTATGAAAAAAGAAATTCCGTACAAATAGTTACCAAAAGGGAACAAGAGCAGCTATACTAATTTGAGACAAAATAGACTTTACATCAAAAATTCTTACAAGACTCAAAGAAAAAGTTTGTGATGATGAAAGAATCAATTCACGAGAAGACATGAAAATTATAAAGATTAAACATCAGAGTTTCTAAATATATGGAGTGAACAGTTACAGAATCGAAGGAAGAAATAGACAGCTCTACAATAGTGGCAGGAGATGTCAATAACCTATTTTCAATAATGGATGATATGACTAGACAGAAGATCAATAAGGAAATGATGACTTGAACAACACTATAGACAACTGGACCTAACATGTATTACAGATTGCTTCATGCAACAGCAGCAAAATATACATTCTTCACAAGTGCACAGGGCAAGGATATGGAGAAACTGAAAATCATATGCGCGGTTGGTGGGAAGTAAATTGGTGTTGCTGTTATGGAAAGTATTATGGTGTTTTCTCAAAAAAATTTAAAAATAGAATTACCATATTATCAAACAATTCTGTTTTAGGGTATATACCAAGAAGAATGGAAAGGAAAATCTCAAAAATATAATTTGTACATCCATGTTTGTTTATAGCAGCATTATTCACGGTAGTCAAAAAGATGGAAACAACCCAGGTGTCCAACAGTAGATGAGTGGATAAACAATTTATGGTAGACACATACAATGGAATATTATGCAGCTTTAAGTAGAAAGGAAATTTTGACACATATTTCAACATGGATGAACCTTGAAGACATTATGCTAAGTGAAATTTGTCAGTCACAAAAAGACAGAGCTTGTATGATTTCCCTTATATGAGGTATATGGAATAGTCAGATTCATAGACAGAAAATAACATAGTGGTTACCAGGGTCTAGGGTGGGAAAGGAATGGGGAATTAATATTTAATAGATGTAGAGTTTCAGAAGAAAGAAGAAAAATGTTCTCGAGATGGATGGTGGTGATGGTTGTACAAGCTTGTGAATATACTTAACGCCACAGATCTGTACACTTAAAAATGCTTAAGATGATAAATTTCAGGTTATATATTCTACCACAATAAATAAAGCAAAACAGCATCATAGATCTACATAGCAAAAAAGGACAATTTTACTGTATAATCATTAAAAATAAAAAAGCATTCTTACATACACACTCAAAAATTAAAAAGAAAATAATAAGCCATCATTAGTGGTTGCATCTTTGGAATAGAAAAATGCACTTGGAGAGGGCTTGCATATTGTCAGTGTTTAATATTGTATCTTTATTTTAAAAATCATGAACATATTTTATTTCAGAATTAAAAAAATCTTATGAAAATGTCCCCTTCTTCACTTAAAAATGTGTTCTATGTTTTAGCAATGCATCTTATTCTTATATGCATTGGGCTCAAAGAACTTCACTGTTTACAATTTGAACTGCACTATGTACATCCTTACAAATGATTCTTTTCCTCTCAGAAAAATATTTCTTCTCTTTCGTTTGAGTTTAGATTAGACATTATGTTTGCCTTGGAAGATGTAGGAGGTATATGGAACTGTCTTTGTGTGTGTGTCTGTGCGGGTGTGAGTGGGCATGCACATTTATATGCCTCAATGAAAGCCAACAGTGACTGACTAGAATGGGAATATTAACAGGGTATGTCTGCCACTGACTTTAGAACACTTCAAAGAGAATAGGACATAGATTGCAACTCTAGTGACTTCGGCAGAACTTAAAATAAATCCCAAACATTCCTAACTTTTCTCCATGCTGTTGAGTTCTAACAACAGTGTGTTCTGTCACAACCCTCAAGGTAGTCTTCTTGACTAAAAACATCAGACTTGAGTAGAAGTATAGATGGGGAAAATTTAGCAGACCTTGGGGTAACACTAGCTGCTGGATGGGATTTCAGGAAAGCCAAATTGAGATTTGCTTTGCAGTATATATAATAGGAGCTCCCAGGACAATTTTTTCAGGCATGCATGTAATACACCTCAAGAATAGAGTAGTAGTTTGAATTTAGGTGTATAGTGTACATTGGAGAGCTAAGTAGGAAGCATTTGCTCTTTAGCAATATCCTTTGAAAGTATTGGTAATTTTTTGTGCATGAGTGGGTCAGCTGTTGACAGGTTGGCCAAGTTAATAAGAAACAAAGCTGTTTCCATTAAAAATAAGGGAGGGGGGCCTCATGATCATTTGGGATAAAAGGACGTGACTTTTCTGCTAGGCTTTTTCTATTAACACCTGTTGGAGTGCAGAATCCCTGTTGACTATAGCCCCAACAAAGGGGCCAGACCTAGCTCCCTGGGGGAAATGCAGACTATCTGGAGAATCCTGCAGTCATGTCATCCACCACCCATGGGCCATATACTCTGGCCATAGTGGTGAAAGCTATAATTCCTTCTTCTTCTCTAAGTTTGTATTCCTGTCTCCTTTTCCTCCCTACTGGGTCTAAAAGTAGCTAAGATGTGTCATGAAAGCTTTCTTTTGTTTTACTCATACTATGTGAGTCTTTTTCTATGCAATTAGGAGCTGGGGCTATTTCTCTCAATTCTACTTTTGGAATAAGAAAATTAACCTTTCACAAGTATAAAGCTCAGAAGTAAAATTTCACCACATTATCACAGAGGCCAAGATGGTGGAGATCAGAACTGAGATATGATATATATCTCTATTATCTGTTGTTTTTTCACTTTTGAGGATTTCCTTTCCCCTGGCTGTTAACCACTGTACTCCACACCCATTTTCATGCCAGGAGTGGATGCATAGCCCAGCCTGAACAATCATACAAACCTAATACTTTGACTATACTGTCATGATTACATGCAGTTGTTTTTTAAAACAAACATAAAAAGCACTTCATATGTGCCAGGTACTTTCCTAAGCATTTTATAAATATGAAATAATTTGATATTAAAAACAACAAAGAATGAAATCTGACCCAGACAGAGTGGGATACTCTGCTGAATGCCCTGCTCACTGATTGTGCACAGGACTGAAAGGACAAATAAGGTACCCAGAGATCAGCAAGAGCTGGTGGCCTTGGAAGGGCAAGAAAGGAAATTAGGCTTGCCCAGCACAGTGATAACCTGGGGCTATGGAGATGGATCCACCCTTCTTTGGAAACTGTTCTGGAAAGACAAAACCACAGCAGGAAGGATGTTAGAAAGAAAGATCACAAACTCTGTGTCCTCTTGCTTGCCAGTCTTCTTTCAGGGCTTTCCATTGGGTAAGCCCAATGGGAAGCCAGTGGCTAAGTAACCAGGGTAATGCCATCCATAGGAGTCAGCTTTCCTGTACATAAAACTAGGCAGAAAATGGATCTAGGATGAATGGAAAATGGAAAATTATCATCACACACCTCAAATTATTTTAGGAATTAAGCAGAGAAAAATCAGCAAAACAATAAAGTGAATATTAATGTTTTTATTTTCTCCCTGACTTCACAAACCCACTTTCTCTGTGGGTTTGGAACTACTGAGCTTAAAAAGTGTCTATAAATATGAGGGTTCTAGCTGCAAGGATTCAACAGAGCATCCTAACACCAAGGCTGCCAGCTGACTGGGCAAAGCTTTTACATTTGCTACTTCTCTTTGCCAGATAAGTCTAGGGTTAATCTCCCACCCTTGCTCACCCCAATCCAACTTGTGAAATTGACACTTATAAAAGACATGCTGTTTATATTATGGTGGAGAGCTCATACTAGCGATTTGCACATTAGTGAGATTGGTTATTGCTCTCTTCCCTCAGGATCTATGGGGTAGCCACTGGACAGATATCCACTACTAAGGACGAAAAGAAAAAAGGAAGGAATGAACGAACGAAGGAAGGGAGGGAGGGAGGAAGGAAGGTAGGAAGGAAAAGGGAAAGGTAAGGAAAGGAAGGAAGGAAGAAAGGGAGGGAGGAAGGAAAGAAGGGAAGTAGGGAAGGAAAAAAAAGAAAGGAAAGGGGAAAGAGAAAGGGTACTTAACTGTCTGATCAAATGTTTTAAATGCATAGGGTTCACCTTAAGGTTGGCCCCTGTTCAGATTTTATCCACTAATAACACACAGGGCTGCCTCTGTTCTTGCCAGGGTTGATAGGAAAAATAGTTCTACTTACAGGTCCTTGTTTTGCCTGAGGGAGGATATTCCAAATGCAGATTGTTCGTTCCTGCACACATGCATGTACATATGTCTGCACACCTAGCTCACACGCATGCAGTGGTACTTCCTGAAAAAAGTGTTTTTAATTAAATGACACAGAAGAGGATTTTTGCTTTATAGAATATTTTCTTTTGATAGAATAAATTTTAAGGAAGAAGGTGATGCCTATGTCAATATTTGCCTTAGCCCGTGCTTTACCCTGACATTCAGAGTTGTTGTAGCATCTTCACTCATTTCAAGTTATTTGATATGATGTTAGAAATGGACTTTGAATGGAAATACTAAAACTGTGATTTTTTTTTTCAGTTTCTGCCCCCCTAAACCTTAAGATGACATTTGACTCTACAAGAGAAAAATTAGAATTGCTACCAGAAGCCAATATAAATGTATTGCTTTGAGCTGTTGGTTAACATTTATGTTCTTAACAAACTGCTCCAATTATTCCCTTTCATTCTTTTGGGGGAATACTTTAGGAAAGATGTTTTCTAAAAAAGCCCCTAACTGATTAGGATTCTACCAAAGGTCTTAGATGCAGCTTGTGAAGAATTTGGCATCATTTTGTTAAGGAAGGATTCTAGGAACAATTCCCTAAACATTGAGGATGGAGTTACCTGAATTGTGTTGTATTGCTTTCTCTCTTGCAAAGTACACTGAACAGCCATTTGCTATGGAGAAGAGTTATTTAAATGTTATTTCAGATGATGAGTCTTTAACGTATGAAAGCACGTAAAGGATGGGGAATACTTATATGAAGGAGGGAGATGATCAGTGATTTATTTCCCAAAGAGTTTTGCTAAGTGATTACATTTAACGCAAGAAAGGAATGACTTTAGCACTTAGCAAGTGAGAGGTTGATTTGCGAATTTCTCTTCATCTCCCAGATTCAATTGTTTCAAGTTGATGAAAAACTGTTCAATCAAATCATTCTGTGCTGAATATTTATCTAAACCAATCTATTGGCTTTAATGGTGTCCAGGGCTCAAGTTAAGGAAAGAGTTGCCCCTCCCCCCATCTTTGGAAATGGAATTGATCATCTCAGAGATATTATGTCAGATACTAAAGCAATTGTCACCTTGGAATATCTGTATTGGATTAAACATTTATTTTATAATTTATAATTATAATTCACTTATAATTCTACTCTGAAAGGTTAGTCTTAAGCTGAAATGTCCCTCTTTCTTTCTTTCTTTCTTTCTTTCTTTTTTTAACCAAGAATTGCTAGCTGAATTAGCACAGGCTACAAAAAGTTGAGTCTGCAGCCAAAATTTCTGTTGAGTCAAGGCTTAATACTACTTATTCACTAATTAACTAAACCCTGTAAATATACTAAAAGACCATGATGGCTTAGAAATGTTTCTACACATATGGCATGTTTATTTTTAGATGTTTGTTGTATTTTTTCCTTATAACTTGCAATAGAAGTGACATTGAATTCTTGGCTTTGACACTTATTGCATGACCTTGGGCAAAACACTTCGCCTTTTTAGGTATCAGGTTTTAAAATCTGTACAGTGGAGATAGTAAACACTTTACAGTGCTTATGTGAGGATTGAGAGAGCTAAAATATATTTATTCTTTTTCAAAAGCTTTTGGTAAAATGTCATAGAAGAATATGTTTATGGTGCAAAAGAAAATGATCACACTGAGAAGGAAATAGACTGAGGGCAAAATTTTATTTCTTCAGCCAGTCTTCTTTCTATTTAATTATTAATTTCCACCCTCTGAAAGGTCACAAAAGGCATAACCGCAACAAAAATATCATTAAAACCATGATATAAGGACAGGAGCCAAGTGGAGAAATGATGAAAATTCAACTTAAATCAAAGAAAGTCAGAGTTATGGGTACTGGAAGATGATGTCCACAGCCCAGTGACAGTGTCCTTATTATCGCACAAAATAAGACTGCAGGAAGAAAAATAGGCTCTAGGTGGAAATTACATGCTCAGCATAACTTGAAGAAAGATGATGCTTAACCTCCAAAATTACTCTAACTAAAAGAAAGAAAGGAAGGAAGAAAAGAAGAAAGAAAGAAAAATAAATCAACGAATCCTAGCTGACACTCTCTCACCCTCCCACTACAACCCATCCCAGTGTAAGATCCCAAAGAGAAGGCTCCATGGATTTTTTAGGGTATTCCCAAAAGGGGAGAAATACAGAAGATGAAATCTAGTGAAGAAGACCAAGTTTGTTCTTAAACTACTCCAGAAAAATCAAGTCTATCTTAATTCTAAAAAAGTATCCAAGTGGATCTCAGCATGGAACAAAGGGAAGGATTTTCAATGCATGTGTAATTTAAAGTGGCAGGCCCAATTTAACAGGGTAGTGTAATTTACAAGGACAGGTGTGAAGGAAAGGGGCCATCTTTGAAACACACAGATGGTAGAAGAAAAAAGACAAAATGAAAAGAGAAGCACTCTTTGGCAAGTAAAGAGAAAAAGTATGAGGATGCATGAGGGATGGTTAATTCAGGGTCCCTGAAAGTCAAAAGGGAATTTTAAATGAGAAGATTACAACTCCCCTCCTGCTCCAAAATAGACTTGCAAAAAACCAAAAAGACTGGCCAACATATCTGGACCTTGCTATGTTGATAGATGAAAATTTTATTAAACTAGGAATCATATAAAACACCTCCATACCAGAAAATTAAATAAATGGAAAGCCAAACCCATACACAGCTATGATTATAGAAAATCAAGAAACAAAATCTCATATATATTAAATGATGAGTAGTCCCCCTAGAAACAAATGATCCATGAAAAAAAAGACAGATATAAGTTAATATTTCCAGCAGAATTAAATAGACCCAAACAAGCAATAAATACATGAAAAGCCAAGTGGAGTTAGGAATCTTAAAAGTAAAAATTTAAAAATATATATATTTCCTGAAACTAGAAGAAATGAAAAGAAAGTTGATTAATGCAAGAAAAAAAAAATGGAAAAGAAAGACAGAATTGTCTCCCAAATGAATAAAACACTGCAAGATGCCTGAAGAATAGACATAAATGGTAAGTTAATAAAGGTCATTAAAGAAAGGCAGGGAAACAGGTAAAAGAATGGAAAATGAAGAGCCAGAGAGAAAACAGAAAATGTGAGATTAGCGCAAAAGGAATAGCATTTATTAAATCAGAGTCTCTGAAGAAGAAAAATGAAACAATGGAATGGAATTAGTATTTAATCCAAGAAAGCTTTCCAAAAGCAGAGAAAAGACTTGAGAATTATTACAAAAGTTCAATTGATATAGTAAAAAAACTAAATTTTCTAAATTAATCCAAGAAAAATCATTTTATAGCTTTGAAATTTGAAGGACCAATTGATTGTATATAAATCAATCATTATTTTTGAGTTTTTTTTTTTTTAACTGAGAATTTTGTGTGTTTGTGTGTGTGTTTCAATGTTGTTCTATGATTGTCTTACTTTGTGTGTTCATATGGAAAATTCTAATTACTGTCTTATTTTCTTGCCTGGGTTAGTTATTTGATCTTTTTTTTGCCTGGAATCCTTGAAGATGTTTTATCTGCTTTTAAAATTTAATAATTCTAGAAGGATGATTTTAGTACTGATTATTTTGGGATTTGATAATCCTATTGATCTCCAGTGAAATGATAGATATTAACTGAATTTATGTATCTAAAAATAATGTCACATTAAAAAAATAAGTATACTACATTTCAGAATCCATGGAACACATTTAAAGCAGCAATTAGAGGAAAATTTATGATGCTAATTAACATCTCCATTAGAAAAATGAGGGAGTGAAAACAAATGAGTTAAATACTCAGCTCAAAAGCTAGAAGAAAAACAAAATAAATTAAAAAAAAAAAAAAAAAAAAGAGGGGCACCTGGTGGCTCAGTGGGTTAAAGCCTCTGCTTCAGCTCAGGTCATGATCTCAGGTCCTGGGATTGAGCCCTGCATCAGGCTCTCTGCTTAGCATGGAGCCTGCTTCCTCCTCTTTCTGTCTCTACCTGCCTCTCTGCCTACTTGTAATCTTTGCTGTCAAATAAATAAATAAAATCTAAAAAAAAAAAAAAGACAGAAAACAAAAATATAGCAGAAATGGATGATATAAAGAAATGAAAAATGATGGATGTAATTGACAAATTTAAATTTTGAATTTAAAAAAAATTAACAAAATAGACAAACCAATAGCTAAATTCATCACAGAAAAGGAACCTTCAATATAAGAAATAACAAGGGGAAAAGAACCACAAGAACAGAATAAAATTTAAAAGTCCTAAGAGAGTACCTTGTAGATTTCTATGTAAAGTTCTATGAAAACCTAGGTAACAATCATTTCTTAAGGAAATACATTTGACTGAAATTGGCCACATTATGAATAGAAAGCTCAAAAAGACTAATTTCCATTGAAGGAATAGAAATTGCTATTAAGGAAATGTGCTGCCAAAACACCAAGGCCAGAGAGCTTCACAGGGATCCAATGATTAACTCTGAAGGCCAGAGACAGTTCTCGAAGTTACTTCAGAGTACATAAAAAGAAAGGAAACTTCCTAATTTCTTTTATAAAGCAACAGAAAAGATCAATATTTCCTCTGTGTACAAAAGCAAAAATATTAAATAAAATACTGACACACAGAACACAGTGCAAATGAAGAAAATAATACACTAAGACCAAATTAGATCTGTTCTAGAGAACTGGTCAGTTCCCCTCCCTGCTCCCTCACCTCCTGTGATCATCTCCCTCCCTTTGGATGGGGATCCCAGCTGCCTACACTTGCTTAGCATAGTTTTCAGGCACTTTGGTGAAGAGTCCTTGACTTTATAGGTCACATGACTTTGTAAGGTCACCAAAGGGGGGAAAAATGTATGTTCCGAGCATTTTAAGTGAGAGCAAGGTTCAGGTGGACTCATATTTATTTATTTATTTATTTATTTATTTATTTATTTATTTTTAAAGATTTTATTTATTTGACAGAGAGACAGATGTCACAAATAGGCAGAAAGGCAAGCAGAGAGAGAGGGAGAAACAGGCTCCCTGCTGAGCAAAGAGCCCAATGCGGTGCTGGATCCCAGGACCCTGAGATCATGACCTGAGCTGAAGGCAGAGGCTTAACCCGTTGAGCCACCCAGGCACCCCTCAACTTGATATTTAAAATGCAGTCCCAAATCACATTTGGAATGGTTCACTCTGCAAAGCTGTGAAATCTTGAGTGTTCTGAAATGATTGGTTAACGTGATAATTTTGCTGTGGATATGCAGACTTGAGAATCTGATGGGGAGATTAAAAATGCTACAGCCAACATGCTGGAAACATTCCTAGAGTAGGCATTTGTCTCATGCTCCCCTGTGGAGACCTTCACCCCTCTCCTAGCTATGATTTCTCAGAAACATTTTTTGATGCTGTATGTATCTTAGATCATTTAAACATAAAATGACTTGTGACTGATGAATAGTGAGTTCTTCTCTTACGTCGTTTTCCCCTTAAGCTTGTTTAGTTCAATGAGCTCAATTATTGAGCACTAACTTCGTGCAATCCATTGAACTAGACACTAAGTTCCATTTTCCCCTTGATTAAGTCATTAACAAAGTTCTATTTCCTTTCTTTGCCTTTTTGTTTAAACTTCAAAATGGTATTACATTTATATGTAAATAATAATTATGACGATGAATATATAATATAATCGTAATATATAATAATCATAAATATTTATATTATATAATCACACTTATTTTTCTAATAAAAAAATCTCTATTTAATTTCATAATTCTTCTTTAGGTTTTCTCTTCCTCCACTGGGAATATAACATTTGATTAAAAGGCCCATATTCTGTGATGGGATGATTTTTGCTCCTCTTTATTTATAGCAGGTCTGAAGTGAGAAATTTCTTTGAGAATTTCTTGCCAGGAAAATCTTTGTTTCCCTAAGGATTCCAGTGTGCTTTTTTTTTTTTTTTCATTCTGATGGTGAGAGCTATGTAAATTACTGTGTCACACATTTTTTCCCTCACTCCTGAGAAAAATCAGACTCTTATTTGGTATTTATTTACAACAAAAATATTAATCCACATGGTGGGAATGTGTCTTAGCTTTCTATTTTTTGTCTTGTTTTATTTGTATTATTCTATTGGGCATGGGTTTTCATGTAAGTGAAAAAGTTAATAAATTATATTCAAATTATATTAAAAGTTAATCAATCATATTAAAAATTAAGATATTTAACATTTGAATATCACTTAGAATTTGCAAGGGATAAGGATACACTTTTTTTTAAACATTTTTTTTAAAGATTTTATTTATTTATTTGACAGAGAGAAATCACAAGTAGATGGAGAGGCAGGCAGAGAGAGAGAGAGGGAAGCAGGCTCCCTGCTGAGCAGAGAGCCCGATGCGGGACTCGATCCCAGGACCCTGAGATCATGACCTGAGCCGAAGGCAGCGGCTTAAACCACTGAGCCACCCAGGCGCCCCAAGGATACACTTTTTAGTACTGCTCATCTATTTTTCTTTAATGTCTTGTGCACTTTTATAGACTTCAACGCCTGTGTTTTATACTTAATACGATCTGGAGAAGCAATATCTTCCTCAGTCAGAATCTTGCACTTAGGGGTAGATGAAGACAACGAGGTGACATTCTAGTGCGTATGGGAGGCTGTGGCCACAGAAGACATGGCACCGATGGAATAATTTCCACTTTTTCTTTAAAACTCCAACAGGGTGTTGGCAAAAACAGATGTGCAGACCCCAGGGTCTTCTGAGACCCCAGGATCTTTCTTTATTATTGAAGTAGAGTTTTTCATTTGTTTTTCATTTATTATCTGTTGCAGTGTGGTCAGAGTACAATGGCATCTCTGGGGTTCCTGAAGCAGGGAGCTGTGATGCTGGTGGGTGTGGCTGTGTTGCCTAGAGAGGGAAGAAACAGAGTTAGCATCGCATGTGTTCTGGTTAATTTCCCAGATGCTGATGGATGGAGAGAACCAGGGTGTCAGCACATGGATTTTTTCCCTCATGTAAAGGAGCTTGGAAAATGAGGCACGTTCTCTTGCTTTGAAATATTAAAGAGAATATCCAGAAATCTTGGTAGCATTTTCTGGGTCTGAAAGGTATAAAAATTAGGGGGTAAATGTGAATGATATTTACTGTTATCACTATAATCTTTGTCTCATCCTATACTTTTTTTTTTTTAAGATTTTACTTATTTCTTAAAGAGAGAGAGAATGAAGAGGGGGCGGGCAAAAGGAGAGAGAGGGAAACAGACTGCCTGCTGAGCAGGAAACTCAATACAGGGCTTGATCCCAGGACCCTGTCTCAGCCTATTCTTGAGCATTACATACCTGCCCTACTGAATGGGAAGAGGCAGAGATAGAAGAAATCATGGAAGGAAAGTGTCACTTGTTAATATTTAAAAACTTGTCATGAAGCCATTTAGGCAGAAGTATCACTAGACATTTTTCTGAAGGCCAATGTGTTATAAAACCAGACCTTAAAGATATTAGTGATGACAGTCAAGAGTGTTTTGGGGGCATCTGGGTGGCTCAATTGTTAAGTGTCTACCTTGAGCTCAGGTCATGATCCCAGAGTCCTGGGATTGAGCCCCATGTTATGTCCCTGCTCAGCAGGGAGCCTTCTCCCTCTCCCCTTGCTCATTCTCTCTCTTATGCTATGACTCTCTCTCAAGTGAAAATAATACAATCTTATACAAAAAAAAAAAAAAGGCTTTCACATGTTTGTTTGTGTGCTCATTTACTTATTGAGCACCTACTATATCCCTGGCACTGTACTAGATGCTGGAATACATAAATATCAAATACAGTGTTTTTGCTTTTAGGAAGCTTTCTCTTATGGGAGAATCAGCTACTCTACAAAGTAATTGTATCTCTATGTGAAAACTATTAAAAGGAAGCATTTTTTCAATGGTAATGAGTGTTTTTTTAATCTAATACTATTAAGGTCATTGTCAAATGACATCTTAATTCTAAATATTGAACCCGTTAAAATCAAATGATAACATTTTTATTTGATGTCATTGTAGTGTTTGCATGTCAGAAATATTAAGGATATCATAGTTCCTATTATCCATCATTCAAAACTTACAAGTTCAATGATATGTCTATGAAACAAATATCATTCTATTAGTAGAATATCACTTTCCCCATAAAAATTCATACACGAACTCACTTACACAAACATAGGCATCGTTATATTGTCCTAAATAGAAAACATCCCAGCCTAATCTGTTAATCCTAATCTGTTTACCTGGGAATTCTAACCCACTAGGGTGAGCTATCAGGGTGTTACCCTCCTTAGGGTCCTCCATGGCCTTCCCAAGAAGAGTGGCTTGGTGACAGATTGTGACAGGTAGGTGGGCCCTGGCACCAAGACTTCAAACCAGGAAGCAACTTCCAATACCAGAAGGCCTGGTGGAGACCTGGGCTGGCTGGTGTAGCCGCTGTGAAGATGCCTGGACTCCATCATGGTATCCTGTGTGGTGGGCGATAGGCACTGTGGAGTGGATCCTCGAGAAGATCTTCAAGGGTCTTTCTACTTGGCTTCTGGTCTAGGTTTCCCCAAAGTGCTGATGAAGCACAGGGCCCAAAGACGGCCAGGAACACAAAATCTTATTTTTATTAATTTGTTGCAGTTCAGGAGAATGCACTGGAGGAAACTAGGAAGTTTCCCAGAAAAATAGAATTGGGGGGTGCCTGAGTGGTTCTGTCAGTTAAGTGTCTGCCTTGATCCCAGGAATCCTAGGATCAAGCCCACATCGGGCTCTTCTCCCTCTGCCCCTCACTCAACTCTTGTGTTCTGTCTTTCTCTCTTAAATAAATAAATAAATAAATATCTAATTAGGAAAGATTGATGTTAGGACTTGGGCTTGTATAGGGGATTTGAGGAAAATCTAAGAAAGCAGGGATCTGTTCTGAATTGGGCATTGTCAGGAAGCAGGGGCAGTTTGATTAGGCATATGACTTTTATCTAGGAAGAGTAAAGTGAGGTGTTGCTATTGCTAAAGGAGCAGCAGGGAGGGGAATGTTTGGTCATTTTTGTGGTGGCACAGTGGCTTTTCTATGTCTGGTTGACACTTGATTACAGAGTGGTCTTGAATGTGTCATTCCATCAAGGTCAAGAGAGGATGCATCTAGTGGCTCTCCTCTGGAAGTATGTTCAGTGGGGAACACCAGTCTGGCTCAATAAAGACTCAATGGGCAACTCAGAGAGAGGGAACCCAAGTTTAAAGCATTGTTACATTAAAGGGAATGAGCAAGGCCAAAGCTTGTCTGTCTTGTGTTCCAGAAAGTGCTAGTGGGACACCTGCCCTTGGTTACTCTGGTGGACCTAAGATTAATAGTGGCATTGGCAATACTTCATTCATTCATTCTTTTTCATTCATTCATTCATGCTTTCACTTAAGTATTTAAATATTTGTTGCCAACCTGTCAGATGGGGATTTACGAACATGAGTATTAGTTGCAAGCCGACACTGTGAAGTCAGAGACCAGAGATACGGTATAAAAGCACCCAGAGGGAATGGGTCAGCCATTCAGAATCATGGACCAGAGCTACCTAGGACTCCCTTGGGTGGGAGCTGGGAGCCCATATGGTGTTGTTACCATAATGGTTACACACTTGGTATTCCCAGTTGGGAAGGCCCCTGGTTGACTGGTGGAAGAAGATTCATGGTGGTGGGAATAGAGATCTTCGGAGAAACTAGAATAGACTGAAAGGAAAGGCCATGAATGGTTTCTCTCAGTGAGTAAGTCAGATAAAGAGAGAAAACCAACCATTGAACAGCATGACAAAGATGACAAGAAGCACAGACACTCTCTCTTCTAATCCCCACTCACATTTGATGGCTCTGCATATTCACTAAAAATGCTAGCTAGTTTAATAACTGTTTTAGTGAGAAAAAAGTATTAACATTTTATGGGACAAGAGAATCCTGATTCAGCCCATAGTACCATCGTGAAAACTTGAGCAAAGCAAGTATTGACGAATTCAGAATGGCCATAACCATGTCTTCATTAGCTGTGCATGGTGTTTAGAATGTCTATAAAGTGTTATTTTTAGAAAAAAATAGAAAACTGAATTTCTTTGGCAGGAAAGTAATTGTGAAGTTTTTAAGTAAATGAAACGGGCTCTCTTTGCACTGAAATATAAAGCTCCTATTTCCTCTCTTTAAATGTTTAAAGGATTTTTTGTCAGTTTCAGCATGAAGAAACATTAAAATTCATCTCAGCCGAAACCCATAGTGGATTTAAAAAAAAAAAAAAAAGATGTTAAATATCAGCAAATGGATCTGATAATCTGCAGAGTATTTCTGCTGTCAAAGAAGGACCGTGGGATAAAAAACACATGTTCTGGATTTGACATCCCTTGGCATCTTGTAAATAGCCTACACGAATCTATACCTTAAAACTGCCAACACCAGCAAAATTGTGCCCAAGTTTCTAGTAAGTTAAGCAAGCAAAGCAGAGAGAGGAAATGTGGCTAGATTGCATATAAAAACCCAAGGACCCCGAAAACTGACCTCAAACTCATTTTACCAAAAGATATTCTCTGCACTTTTGCAGAATTGTCTGTTTATTTATAAATCAAGGAGCATTTTGTGGTATGTATGTATGTATGAGTATATAAGAAGAGAGAGAATGAACATGTGAGGTGGGGTGAAGGGTTGTTAGGGTAGGCGGGAAGAATTTTCCATGGGAAGTCATACCTGCTGAATAATACAAAATAGACTTTTTCCATTATTAAAGGTTTCTGCTTCAAGAAATATTGAAGTGACCTTTTGGTCTGGATTTCTGATATTTTAACTCTACCTTCCTCAATAGGAAAAAATATGCATTTATCAGTTTGTGTTTTCTGACTCAAAACTCCAAAAGCTGAGGTTTTATAATGTGTTCTGTTGAGTGAAACTTTTGGTAACTATCACCATACATCTAACTGATGGTGTCCCCCCAAACTTGATGTTTTAAAAAGTTGTTATTCCCATCAATCAAACGAACAGCAACAAAAACAAACAAACAAACAAAACTTACTTTTTTTTTTTCTCTTTGAAATTTTATTAGGGTAAATGTGCATCTCAATACATGAAAATGATGAGAGCATTTTTTGAGAATAAATTGTACAGAGATAATTTATAAACATTATTCTATATAATGCTTGTGAGTCTGCAAGCTAGGAATTGGAGGAGGTTGAGGTCTGTAAAGGTATCCAAATCTCCTATGAGTGCAAAGCTAAATTTTGAACACTGATCTGTGTAATCCTAAAATTCCTGTTGTTATTGCTTTTTGTTTTTTATTTTGTTTTGTTTTGTTTTACCTACCATGCCATGATGCTTTTTGATGAATAGCTTTAGCCACCCATAGTTTATGGACCACAAAGTTTCTGGAGACTTCAGCTAGCACACATCTGCTTCCCTGACCCTTCTCTCACCCTTCCACACTCTGACAAAAGCAGAGGTAGACATATCTCACCACCACTTCCAGTGACACAAAGAAACACACAGTGTTCAAAAATAAAATGACAATAAAACCACTTTCGAACTTGTGTTTTCTGTTTATCCATAGAGCTCACCTTTTTGGATGGCTGTTTATTATAACATTGAAGCATGGCTTACTAAATATTTCTCTATGGACCAACATTTAGATTCATTTCCATTTCTTTCATTATTAGAAATGATTCTGCAATAAATACAAACATTTGTTTATTGGATTTGTGCAAATATTTCTGACCCCCAGTATTCATAATTTGGGGCATGTGAATCTGCATTAAAATTTGAAAGTCATTGTTAAATGGCACTTCAAAAATTCACATTGATTTTTTTTTAATTAATTAATTAATTTTTTTAAGTAAACATATAATGTATTTTTATCCCCAGGGGTACAGGTCTGTGAATTTCCAGGCTTACACATTTCATAGCACTCATCATAGCACATACCCTCCTCAATGTCCATATCCCCACCACCCTCTCCCGTCCCCCCTCCCCCCAACAACCCTCAGTCTGTTTTTTAAGATTGACTCTTTTATCATTTGTCTCCCTCCCAATCCCATCTTCTTTCATTTTTTTCTTTTCCTACCCCCTAATCCCCCCACATTGCATCTCCATTTCCTCCTCATATCAAGGAGATCATATGATAGTTGTCTTTCTCTGATTGACTTATTTCGCTAAGCATGATACCCTCTAGTTCCATCCAAGTCATCGCAAATGGCAAGATTTCATTTCTTTTGATGGCTGCATAGTATTCCATTGTGTATATATACCACATCTTCTTTATCCATTTACCTGTTGATGGACATCTAGGTTCTTTCCATAGTTTGGTTATTGTGGACATTGCTGCTATAAACATTCGGGAGCTCATGCCCCTTTGGAGCACCATGTTTGTATCTTTACAGTAAATACCCAGTAGTGCAATTGCTGGGTCATAGGATAGGTCTATTTTTAACTTTTTGAGGAACCTCCATGCTGTTTTCCAGAGTGGTTGCACCAGCTTGCATTCCCACCAACAGTGTAGGAGAGTCCCCCTCTCTCTGCATCCTCACCAGCATCTGTCATTTCCTGACTTGTTAATTTTAGCCATTCTGACTGGTGTGAGCTGGTATCTCATTGTGGTTTTGATTTGCATTTCCCTGATGCTGAGTGATGTGGAGCATTTTTTCATGAAAAAGTCACATTGATTTTTTAAAGATTTTATTTATTTGAGAAAAAGAGAGAGAGAGAGAGAGAGAAAGCATGCATTAGCAGGAGGAGGGGGAGACGGAGAGGGAGACACAGAGAATCTCAAGTATATTCCATCCTGAGTGCAGAGGCCAACATGGGGCTCCATTGTAGGACCCCAAGATCATGACCTGAGCTGAAATCAAGAGTTGGATGCTGAACTGACTGAGCCATCCAGACACCCTGAATTACATTGATTTTTATGCTGACCTATACTGTTGAGGACAGTCTGTTTCCAAGTTTGCTGGCCAACCTCGGTATTATCAAATTTTTTATGAACATTGTAGGAAAAAGTGAAATTATGTTTTTATAGTGTTTCTATTTTTTTTTACATTGAGTGCTATTTTGCAGATTTCTTGATTACTTTTTTTTTTCTTTAGCATTGTCTGTGTACATCCTTTCTTTTTTCTTTTTTTTTTTTTATTTGTAGGGACCAGTTATGTGATATAGATCCTAATGCTTTGTTAAACTTTGTCTCTAAACTCCATTTAAATGCCTTTTGCTACGTAACTAGACAAAAAATGTACAGCCAGATTGAAGGTGGGGCACCTGGGTGGCTTAGTCGGATAAGCATCTGTCTTTGACTCAGGTCACAATCTCAGGGTCCCGGGATCAAGTCCTGTATCGGGGTCCTTGCTCAGCGGGTAGCCTGCTTCTCCCTCTGCCTGCCCCTCACCTTGCTTGTGCTCACTCTCTCTCTCTCTGACAAATAAATAAATAAATATTTTTTAAAAAATTAGAGGTGATACTCTTCTAAGCATTATGACATATGTTCTATTATTCTTGATGTCTTGTGGTTGAACAAACTGAAGAACCCGGAGACCTCCCACTTAGCAAGTTGCTGGGATAGGAACTAGAGTAGTCTGACTCTGGGGCCACTAAACATGTGGCCTTTCTGTAGATTTTCCCCCATTAATAACTTCTGAGTCAGAGACATTTCAGAGATGGGTTAGGAGAATTATTAAATTCCAAGCTTCCCACACTTAGTAAGAGGGCTTTGGAATGTTTCTCATTTGCCACAGAGGTTTACGGAGAATGGCTGTAGAGTTTGTTGGCTTTGACTGTAGCTCTGGTTTGGCCTTCTTATGACAAAGGCCAAAGACCCAAAGCAGACATGGATGAGTGAGTCAGAGGCTATCTTGAGAGCCTACACCTGGCAATGAGCAATATATTTAAAAGATTCACTTACACAAATGTGTTCCCCTCCACACATAGTTATATACTTCTCTGTGACAAGCTGGCCAAGGTGAACATGGTCAGGTAGATTTGGCTGCCATGCTTCAGCCTGTAGCACTGAGAGGCATTTTAAGCTTCTTTGCCTGCCCCAGGAGCACTTCCTCAAGAGCCTGGGAATGAACTCTCTGACTTGGACCCTGGTTGTTCCTTGAGTTGCCTGGCCCACCTACCATTACTATCTTCCTTGGATCTCTGAGGGCCAATGAACTCTGCTTGGGTGGCAACCTCCTGTGTCCCCCATCTCTGCTCCTTCAATTCAAGGTACACCTCATCCTACCAGTCACTGTGCCTGACCCTCCTACCCACTTCCCCTCTGTTTTGACAATGTCTCCAACCAGAGCTCAGACGGTCCAGCCAGCAGGAGCCCCCAGACTGTGCCCCAAGTTGTGCTCCTATCTGGTTAGTCATAGGACTCTGACTCCTTCTTCCCTTCCAGATCCCTCTTTGGAAATCTCTCCCAGAGTGCCGGGACCACCTGTGTCCTTGTCTTGCTCTCTAATTGCACAGAAGTTTCTGCTCAGAAACAAACAGCGGCTTTCTTTCTCCAATGACACCTGGTTTCCCAAATATTCCCCAGTCCTGTGTGACTTCATTCAAGTGTATTTATCTTCTATATTTAATCAGCCAGTCTTCACAAATATGATAATTGGAGACGATGGTTTAATGCTGTTCTGTCCTTCAAAGGGACAGATAGGGACTCAGTAAGACCCTTCATCAGATAATACCTTAAACCCAAAATAACTCAAATGATGGGAACAGGAACTTCCACTGTGGGTGGGCCCCTCAACGTTGGTGAAGTTATCTTGAATAGGTGGGCCACCCCCTCTGACTCTTTGGAGGGCTAGGTCTAAAGCTAATATTCCTGTAGGTCAAAAAAAATTTTTTTTTAAATCCGTTCCTCATTTCACAAATTCGAATTGCTCTTCTTTTTTGTGTTTAAGGTGTCTACGCCAGAAAAATGTCCATAATTCTTTGCTCTGCAGAGCTTGTTACACAACTCCCAACACAAAATTTGATATGTGAAAATTGGTTCTTTTTAAATTTTTATTTGTATTTTTTTGGCAGGCTTTTTGAAAGGCCTGTTTCCTGGCACTAAAAGTAGCCAGTCTTGGCGTGAACAGCCCCTGACAATTTCCAGCATATGGTAAGAGAAGACGCTTCTGCCTACCCATCAGGTAAGTGCCATCTTTCTGACTGGAGCAATGATAGATGTCGTGCTTGGAGAGCAATGACTGCTGGGAAAGGTGCCAAGCAGCCAACTGGCCGATACCACTGAGCAGGTCAGAATGTACCAGGCCTCTGGGTGAGACAGACCTGCTCACTCCCAACCATACTGAGACCACGCACTGGAAAAACATACACAGAGAAGCCCTGATTGGGCTGCAGAGCTGATATTATTATTCATTTTGCTAAGGTAGCTGTAGAGTTTAAGATGGGTATGGTAGTATTTCAGGTGAAATATCTATGCAGAGAGCTTTGCTTCAAGTTTTTAGGCGAGAACCATGTAAGTGGTCCCTCTCATGTGTGAAGTGGACTTAGCCATCTCAGAGAAAGGGGACCTAACAATCAAAATTTCTACAACCCAATTTACCAAAGCATTTACTTTCAGTATTGGCCATCAGTGTCAGTCATGTGGTCATTTTGATTATTCTGGAAACTGCTTTGAAGCTGCATCAGAAAAAAAAATATATCCATCTATATATGTAGAAAAGTGAAATGATCTAAAAAGTATGAACTGCATAAAGACCATTCCAAAGACCACTACCTAGAAATAGTCACAGGTAATACTTTGAAAAATAGTCTTGCAGAAATCTATTTACATACACAGTATTTTATGAATGAGCTCATGCGATGCATGCTTAACTCATAACCTGCGTTTTTCATTCAATGAGATATCATGAATGTTATTTTTTTTTTAAATGTGGCATCAGAGACCATTGCATATGTGCACAAATATTTACTTAAGCAGCCCTCTAGGGACGGTATTTAGATTGTTTCCAATTTTCTACTATAGCAGTGCTGCTGGGAATGTCTTGTTGCACTTATGCAATTATTACATTGGGAAAAATTACTAGAAACTGGGTTGTTGAGTCAAGGGTAGAGACATTTTGCCCTTTGATGTACATTGCTAAGATTTCTAAAATAAGTCATGATTTGTATATTCAGAATGTGTATAGAACACTGAATTTTATAAAACGTGATAATATTTAGGAATTAGTTTTTATTTGCAATCTGGCAAAAGACAGCAGCTGGCAGCTTTTAGGTAACTGGAATGCTAGGAGATGGATTAGGGGCTCCTTGGGTGATGCTGGTGGGGCCATTCATAAAAATCTTACAGAAATCTCTACTGAGATTTTTAGGAAGTAAAACTATGAAATCATCAGGATCAACAACCTCAGTCAGGGCTCATAAGACACAACCCCACTGTTTTGTCTTGTTAGCGTGCTCTCCCTTCTTCCTAAAACCAGTCTCATATTCTCTCTCCTCAGGCTTCCCGTTCTTGTCTCTCTTCCATTTCTTCTGTGGATGAGTTCTCTTAAAACTTTACCAAGACAAAATAGAAACCATCAGGAAAAGATTTTTTTTTTTATTTTTTTTGCTGACATATTTATGCACAGAAATAGTGATGGATTTGTTTGTTTTACATGATGTTTTTCCTCTTTTACTGCATTGACTGGGACATCTACAGCAAAAGTGAATGAGTTGGAATGCATAGACATTAATGAGGATAGATTTAATATTCCACCTAAGTGTAATGCTTGCTTGAAGATCCTGGTGAGCACTTTGGTCCCGTGATTCTTGCCAGAGGCAATACTGACAAGCCCACCCTAGAGGTATGTGGCAAAAGATCTAGAAAAGACTGCCATCAGAATCTAGTTGGTACAGGATGGTAACACTGCTGAACATTTTATAGTTCACAAAACAAACCCTCCACAGCAATTATCTGGCCCAAAATGTCAATAGTCCCAAGGTTGAGAAACCCTGTCCTGGTCCATAATATGGTTCAGTCTTTAAGGGCGGAGACTTGGGAGACAGACTGCCTGGGTTGAATCCTGGGCCTACAACTTAGAAGTAGAAGGGTTTGACCAAATGAGGTTCAGATTTTAATAAGGCCTGAACTGTGTATATATGACCTATCATGGCTTTTGAAGATCCCACTACATGCTACTGACAGTGTAAGTAGAAAATAGCATATGTAGGGGCGCCTAGTTGGCTCAGTTGGTGATCATCTGACTCTTGATTCCGGCTCAGGTTATGATCTCAGAGTTGTGAGGTCCAGTCCTGCATCAGGCTCTGCACTCAGTAGGGAGTGTGCTTGGGAATCTCTCTCCCTCTCCCTCTGCCTCCCACCCCTTCTCATTCACATGCATTTGCCCCCAGCCTCTCTCAAATAAATAAATAAATAGATAGATAGATAAATCTTTAAAAACCAGAAAATAACATATGCAAAATAAGTAATAATAAGACTGAGCCATTTGTTGTCTGTCTTGCTGCGTTTTGGGAAACACTTTCCGAAAGAGTGTGAAATGGATTTGGTCTGTAGACAGAAAACAAATTCAGGAGGAAATAATTTGAGTCAGGCGTGAAATGGTCAAACTGAACCTGAGTGGAAATTTTCCAGGTAAATGCCACCTGTACTTTTTCTCCTCTTGACTTTAGTCACATCCAAAGTAGATATGCTTCTTGTCAGACTTCTATGCATTAGCAGCTCTGCCTGGCTGGTACTCTGAAATCACAAAAAAGGAGAAGCTCATTTTCTCATGGTGCAGGTTGAGTTGGTGTGGGATAAGAGCCTCCATATCAGCTCTCTGCATGACATACTTTCCCTACATATATGTATATATACATATATTATATATATATATACATATATATTTTTAATTAATTTATTTTCAGAAAAACAGTATTCATTATTTTTTCACCACACCCAGTGCTCCATGCAATCCGTGCCCTCTATAATACCCACCACCCCACCACTTCAAACCCCTCAGATTGTTTTTCAGAGTCCATAGTCTCTCATGGTTCACCTCCCCTTCCAATTTACCCCAACTTCCTTCTCCTCTCTAACACCCCTTCTCCTCCATGATATTTGTTATGCTCCACAAATAAGTGAAACCATATGATAATTGACTCTCTCTGCTTGACTTATTTCACTCAGCATAATCTCTTCCAGTCCCATCTATGTTGCTACAAAACTCGACCATTCTCTTACACCATACACAAAGATAAACTCAAAATGGATAAAAGACCTCAACGTGAGACAGGAATCCATCAGACTCCTAGAGGAGAACATAGGCAGTAATCTCTTCAATATCAGCCACAGCAACTTCTTTCAAGATATGTCTCCAAAGGCAAAGGAAACAAAAGCGAAAATAAACTTTTGGAACTTCATCAAAATCAAAAGCTTCTGCACATCAAAGGAAACAGTCAAAAAATCAAAGAGGCAGCCCACTGAATGGGAGAAGATATTTGCAAATGACAGTACAGGTTGATATCCAGGATCTATAATGAACTCCAAATTCCTGAACTGCAAATGACAGTACAGGTTGATATCCAGGATCTATAATGAACTCCTCAAACTCAACACACACGAAACAGGCAAACATATCAAAAAATGGGCAGAAGATATGAACAGACACTTCTCCAATGAAGACATACAAATGGCTATCAGACACATGAAAATATGTTCATCATCACTAGCCCTCAGGAAGATTCAAATTAAAACCACATTGAGATATCACCTTACACCAGTTAGAATGGCCAAAATTAACAAAACAGGAAACTACATATATATATATTTTTTAACAAGAGAGAGAATGTGAGTTGGGGAGGGGGAGGGGCAGAAGTAGAGATAGAGAATATTTTTTAAAGATTTTATTTATTAATTTGTCAGAGAGAGAGAGAGAGAGAACAAGTAGGCAGAGTGGCAAGCAGAGGCAGAGAGAGAAGCAGGCTCCCTGCTGAGCAAGCAGCCAGATGCAGGACTTGATCCCAGGACCCCAGGATCATGACCTGAGCCGAAGGCAGTGACTTAACCCACTGAGCCACCCAGGCATCCCAGAGAGAGATAATCTTAAGCAGTCTCCCTGCTGAGCAGGGAGCTGGATACCGGTCTTGATCTCATGACCCTGAGATCATCAAAACCCTGAGATCATAACCTGATCCAAAACCAAGAGTCAGACTCGTACACTTAACCAGCTGAGTCACCCAGGCACCCCTCTCCCCCGTACTTAATATAACCTGGAAGGGTTAGAATGATTTCTCCAAGATGTGAGGTGGGGAGAAGAAGAGTGTCATAGCATCTCTTATATAGCTTCCTTTTCTCATATATCTCTCATCCTTTGAGATGTGCTCTGGAAGAGTTCCTTTGCTCAAAGAAAATTGCTCTTCAGCTATGTGTAGTCTTTTTATGCAATCTATTAAACTTCTCATTGATTAGACTTAATTTCTTTATTTTGACAATCATATTTTTCCTGTTACTTCTTTTTTATCCAGTTCTGTTGAGAAATAATAGTCATACATCACTGTATCCATTTAAAAAAGCGTGGTGGTATAATGCTTGCCACAATAGGTCCAGTGAACATCCCTCTTCTCATTTACATATAATAAAAAGGCAAGAAAGAATAAGAAAAAAAGTAGAAAACAATTTTTTTCTTGTGATGATAGCTCATACAATTTACTCTCATCAACTTTTCTATATATCATACAACAGTATTAGCTATAGTCACCTGGTTGTACATCACACCCCAAGTACTAATTTGTATTATGACCTGGAAGTTTGTACCTTTTGACCACCTTCATCTAATTCCCTCGTCCCTCACCCCTGTCTTTGGTAAACACAAGTCTAATCATCTTTTCTATGAATTTGGTAGTTTTTTTTCATTCCAAATATAAGTAAGATTTTATAATATTTGTCTTTCTGTGTCTGGTTTATTTTACTTAGAATGTTGCCTGCAAGGTCCATCGTTGTTGCCATAAATGGTAGGATTTCCTCATTTTTTATGGCTGAATAATATTCGTGTGTGTGTGTGTGTGTGTGTGTGTGTGTGTGTGTGTGTGTTTCTGTGTTTATCCATTCATCCATCAATGGATATTTAGGTTGTTTCCATGTCCTTGCTATTATAAATAATGCTTGAATAAACATGCATATGCAGATATCTTTCTGAGTTAGTGTTTTTGTTTCCCTTAGATATATTTCCAGAAGTGGATTTGCTGGATTATATGGAAGTCATATTTTTAATTTTGAGTATCCTACATATTGTTTTCCACATGGGTGTACCAATTTACAATCCCACCAACAGCACATAAGGGCTCCCTTTTCTCCACCTCTATGCCAGTTTATTCAGTCTTAGTTTGTTGTAGAACCACTTGTTAATTTTATTTTTAATTTTGTCCTGCTTGTTTATTTTTAATTTTGCTGCTTATGCTTTAGTCATCATTTCTTTTTTTTTTTCATTTTTTTTTTAAGATTTTATTTATTTATTTGACAGACAGAGATCACAAGCAGGCAGAGAGGCAGGCAGAGAGAGAGGAAGGGAAGCAAGCCCCCTACCGAGCAGAAAGCCCGATGTGGGTCTCAATCCCGGCACTCCTGGATCATGACCTGAGCTGAAGGCAGAGGCTTTAACCCACTGAGCCACCCAGGTGCTCCTTAGTCATCATTTCTAAACAATCATTGCCAAGACCCATGTCAAGGCACTTTATTCCTATGTTTTGTTTTGTTTTTTCTTCCCCCAGAGTTTCATGATTTCAAGTATTACATTTAAGTCTCTCATCTATTTTTGTGAGTGGAATAAGATATGGGCCCAATTTCCTTCTTTTACATATGAACATCTGACATTCCCAGCACAACTTATTGAAGAGTGCTCTTCTTTTCATTGAGTATTCTTGAATTCCTTGTCAACTATTAGTTGACTGTTTATGTCTGGATTTATTTGCATGCTCCTAATTCTGTTTTATTCATCTAGTCATCTGTTTTTATACCTGTATTATACTGCTTTGATGACTACAGTGTTACAAAAGCTCAAAATCAGATAGTGTGATGTTTTCTGTTTTGTTTTTCTTTCTTAGGATTTATTTGGCTATATGGGGTCTTTTGTGATTCCATATAAATTTTAGGAGTTTTTTTTTTTTCCTATTTCTATAAAAAAATACTATTAGATTTTCAAAAGTTCTTGCAATGAATATATGGATGGCTTTTGATAGTGTTGACATTTTAATAATATCAATTCTTCTAATCTATGAACATGGGATACCTTTGTCCTAATGTCCTAATGTCCTAATGTCTTGCAGTTTTCAGAGTAGACAGTTTTCAGCTCAGCTAGTATTTCTGGGTATATCTACTGGCAATGTCCCTGGGCAGGTAAAACCTGTTATTATGACCTATTTTGGGTGAGGCAACTGTTGGAGTTCTGAGGACAGGGATAAAGGAGTATGTCATTTGCTAAGAACTGTTAGAGGACTACTGGCTTGATTCCCTACCCAAATGAGGCTATAAGATGCACTCTGTATTTGGATGGGTTTTCTAGTCAGGCTTACTAGGTGGGTACTGTATTCAGGTACTGTATTCAGCAATAGATGGGGCTACAAATTAGTTTTCTTATAAGGATGGACAGAAGAATCAGCCCTGGAGCCTATACAACTCGTTGTTTGGGGACACAAACCAGTACAGACTGTACACTGAATTCCTCGGTCTGGTGAGACCACCAGTTTTGCTCTGCAGATGAGGGAAGCGATGGGCTGCTTCATTGTTTAGGTGCCACTATGCATACAGCTGTTGAGTGGGCTATGCAACTTGTTGTGTGCTCTGGTTATGTCCCCTAGTTCAAAAGGCTGAAAGCTGTATTCGGTGATGAGCAGGGCTATGAGCTGGAATTTCTATCTAGGTGCTGCAGGAGATGGTGCAGCAGCTGGCAAAGCTCTTTGTTTGTTGTCTTAACACAAGCTTACCTGCACCTCAAGTTCCCTGACTAAGCAGGGTCACTGGCTTTGTTCTCCAAATTATAGGCTATGCCCATTTGCATCCTGGCTCAAGTTTCACTGAAGCATAATGTGCCAACACTGCTGGTCAGATGGGGCCAAAAGACACTCCCCACAGTGGATGGAGCTATTTCAGCCCTCTTGCTTAGGTGAAAAGAGAAGAGTCTGCTTTAGGCTGCTTTTAATTTCCCCAACAGTCTCTCTGGATAGTAGTGGATGAGAGCTACACTTAGCCTTGACTGTGAGTTAATCCACCAGCCTGTCCATAGCACAGAAATGTTCTACACCTGATACTGGCTTTGCCCAGGGGCTCACAGCTCTGCCTGCCCACTTCTTAGCTCAGGTACCACTGAGCCAGTATAGCTTCCAGGACTTTTCACCAGCCTTTCTAGCTAGATGGGACTGGAAGACATGCTCCACAGTTGGTGAGTGATTGAGCTTTTGCCTGAGTATGGACAAACTGGGCTCTAGTGTTAGGGAAACTTGTTTGAGGATTTCAGTCAGGCAGAATGTACTCCACCAAGTTCCCTGGTCAGAGTGCGTTGACTTGGTTCTGCAGTGAGCAAAATCACTGTTTGGGATTATTACTTGGGCACTGCAGGTATTATGTCAGTGCCAAGATTTATGTGCTCGTTGTTGTAAGTCCTTTCTTCCTTCTCAGTCACACTCAGATTCCCTGTGGTTGAGCTCAACAGATAACCCTGTAGCCTCCATGGGGTGAGATTAGAGTAGGAGCTCCCACAAAGGAACTCATTATTGGGGGTGGCTGGTTGTACACTCTGGGTGTTCTCCTTTCCCAGTGGAGGGACTGAAAGTTCAACAGAGACTTCTCTCCGTGGTGCCACACTGGCCTGGGGAGGAGCAATATGGTCAACCTGTAGTGGCTTCTCTTACCCTATTAATATAGTCTGTTTCAGTCTCTGTGGTGCAAGAGGATGCCTCAACCTCACCTTGCATTCCAGGATTCTCTCAGGAGAGTTTCGTACTTGAATAGTTGTTGTTCTTGTGAGGCCTAGTGAAGTCAGGAACAGCCAATGTCACTATCATATCACTATCACATCCCTCCCTATTTTTCCATCTCAAGATTTATAATTATACATAACTTTATATAATATATATAGCTAATATATTATATATATATAAAAAATGCAGGGATTAGGGACAACTGACCCCTGTACAGTTGAGAAACCCTGTAAAACTTTTGTCTCTCCAAATATTGAACTATAATTTAACTGTTGATCAGAAGACTTATCCATAGTATGAATAGTCAATTAACACATATTTTATATATTACATGTACTATATACTCTATTCATGCAATAAACCAACTTAGAGAAAATAAAATTTTATTAAAAAAATCATAAAGAGGAAAAATATATTTATAGTACTGCACTTATTGAAAAAATCTGCTTATAAGTGGACCTGTGCAGTTCAAACCTGTGCTGTTGGGGCACCTGGGTGGCTCAGATGGTTAGGCGTCTGCCTTTGGCTCAGGTCATGATCCCATGGTCCTGGGATTGGGCCCCACATCAGGATCCCTGCTCATCAGGGAGTCCACTTCTCCCTCTCTCTCCCCACAGTCCACCCTGCTTTTATTCTCTCACTCTCTCTGTCAAATAAATAAATAAAATCTTAAAAAAACAAACAAACAAACAAAAAACCCGTGCTGTTCAAGGTGTATATTTTATTAATACAATATAAATTATATACATTTGCATAATTAATGTTATATATGTGTTATTTAATACATATCATACATATATTATATTATATATAAGATACATATTAATCAATGATATATACATATGTATATATACATAATTATATAATCATATATAACATATTATAAACAAAATACATATTATATATATTACATAATAAGGTATACATATTATTATTAATATTATTATATAATATATACTATATTATAATTAGTACATAGGTATTTATGTGTGTTATTATATATAGCATATATAGCTATATGTAATACATAATATATGATCATATATTTATATATAATATTAATATATAAATATAAACATTTTATATATAAGCATTTATATATTTATATATAACTATATATACAATATATACAATTATATATTTAATTATATATATAATTAAAGATCTTGAAATACATATTCTATGATCTTGAAATATATATAGCCTATTGTTATTCAAAGTATACAGTACTCTCTTTTCTCTCTCTAAAGATATTGTTACATTTTAGTCTGGATCCACATAAGGGAGGTATGAATATGTGTGTGTTGTGTTGCATATACATCCTACACCCTTAGCCTCATCATCTCCTTGATGATTATTATTAATTTTTTCAATCTCCTTGATTATATCAATAGCCTCATCCTATTCCATTCCCTGTTCTGTGTTTTGGCAGCCTTTAACCTCCAGAGTGGCCAGGGTTTTTTTTTTTTTTTAATGTAAATTGGTTCATATCACCAAACTGCTTTGAATACATCCGTGGATTCTTGCTGCACATGGGACAAAACCTTAGCTCTCTGCCTGATGAAGACCAGCACTTTCACCGTTTGTATCCCTCCTCTGGACATCCCAGCCACAGTGGGTTTTCCTTAGCTTTTCAGATTCACTGAGCTCTTTTTGGCTTTGAGGACTTTAAATATTTGGTTCCCTGGGGCACCTGGGTGGCTCAGTCTGTTAAGCGTCTGTGCCAGAATCTTGGGTTCTGTTCAGGTCATGATCTCATGCGTCGTGAGATTGAGTTCCACAGCAGGCTTTATGTTCCGTGGAGAATCTGCTGGGGCTTCTCTCCCTCTGTCCTTCCTCCTCTCTGACCGCTTTCTCTAAAAATGAATAAATAAAAATATTTTAGAAATAAATGGGTAAATAAATATTCTGTTCCCTTCTCTCCTTCCCATTCAGACTACCTCTTATTTCCTCTTCATGACTAAGGTTTTAATGTCTCTTCCTCTGATGAAAGTTCCTGAAATCTTTGCTTTGAGTCGTTCTCTCATTGTTATATTATTAGGATGCTTTGTTTTTCCTGCTTATAATTTACAGTAAGTGGAAAAAGTCATACACATAACACCTGTCTTGTCCTTGCAGGTCGCTCTGTTAGAGGGCAGTTGAGTTTCACCTTGTGCTTCTCATTCAGGTCTGATCCCATTTCATTCAATTTCACTTCATGCAATCTCCCTAGAAATGCATTCTTGGCTTTTTTCTTCTCCAGATCTTGCGGAAAGGAGATTTTCTATTGCATTTGGCTACCAAACCCAATCAGATTAAGAAGGAAGAGTTCCCTTTTTTTTTGCTGCCATCTTCAGAAAAGGGATCTTTTAGGAAAACCCTTTAGGACAACACAGGACACTGTAGCTTTTGTCTGGAGGCACCAGCATGCCCAGGGAACAGGACCACAAGCCATCCCCAGGTTCTAACACTTATTGCCACCTTGGGGGCCTGCAGTTAGCAGGAAATAGGAGTCTGTTTTTGAAGACCCTTGCCTGTTTGGCCTTTCTGCAGATCTCATCAGCAGACGCACCAATTAGTGCTCATTAGAAGGGTGTTGGGGGTTTTCATTTATTTCATTTTGCTGATGTGGATACCAGGCTTGGAAAGAGTGGACTGAAAAAGCAATGTGTTTCAGGAAAGGACACTTGGCGGGGGACACAGCTGCTTTCCAGACACCACAGAGCAAGACTACCACGAGCCTTAATGAGGACTCGACCAAGCAGACCCTCTCCACAGAGGAAGGAGTGTGAGTTGTTGCGGCTGCAAAGTGCCATTGAACTCTCAAGTCCTGGTGCATGCTGGGATGCAGGCCACCCTGCCACAGATTCCTGGGACTTCATGGGGATTCCAGGTTCCTCCATAGCCTCTGGTAAGAAGCCGTTGACACGTTATAAAGCTGAGGTGGTTACAAATTTTTAAACTACTTACCCTTTTTGGATATGGTAGGGTAGGCTGGTCTGAGTGGCTTTCCTGAAAGGCGTTCCATCTGCCTTATGGGTCTTGTGGGAAAGTAGGTGAGAACAAAGAGTATTTGTACTTTCTTTAATGCATACCTGCTCCCCTTCATCTTCCATCTGGAGTCTTTTAAAGGATAAGTCTTTTTTCTTAAGTGATTTCTATGTTGCCTGAAATAACACCATGGGGGTATAGACCGAAAATCAAGGATATCCAAGAACATGTGGTTTGGAGTCAGAAGATGTGAGTCCCAGTCCCAAACATCTCCATCCTTAGCTAGGTGACCCTGGACTAATCACTAACCAGAGTGAGCCTCAGGTTCTCTAACAGTGGACCGGAGTTAATTATGTCTGTCTTTCTTATACCATACCAGCTGTGTCTATGCACTGAATATCTGTGCTCTCCCCAACAATCCGTATGTTGTAATCCTAACCCCCACCATGATAGTGTTAGGAGGTGAGGGTCTTTGGAGGAGCTTAGGTCATGAATGGCATTGGTGCCCTAATGAAAGTGACCTCAGATCTCCCTTGCCCTTTCTGTCACATAAGCATATATATAGCAGAAGACGGGGTGTATAAACCAGGAAGATCTCCCCAAATACTGAATCTGCTGGTGCCTGAATCTTGGACTTGCCAGCCACCAGAAGAGTGAAAAATAAGTTTATGATTGTGTTCAAGCCATCCAGTCTATGGTATTTTTGTTACAGCAACCTAAACAGACTAAGAAATAGGATATTTCTTTATGAATCTAAAAAAGCTATGGATATAAGGCTTCATAAAGGGATGGTCAGTTACTTTTACTATGAAATCTTTACTTAAAGCTGTTCAAAAGAGAGAGAGAGAGAGGGAGAGAGAAAATATAAACCAATATCTTTCATGAATATAGATGTAAAAATTCTTAATGAAACGTTAGTAAATATATGTGCCCTCGAGAGACATAATAACTGAGTTACACCAAATTGTAAAAATCTGATGGCAAATTATGACTATCGCTGTCATGCACCCAGAAGAGAGGCCCACAGGTGTGGCTGGTAGGAGGAAGATAAGTACCAGGGAGTAGAATATAGTCCGGGAAAAGAAAATGCAGCTAAAGAACATGGATTGCCTAGGGGGTGGTTTTGCCTCTGAAGGGTCCTGATGTTAAGTTTTAGCGCTCAATTTGGAATTATTACCTACTTTTGAATTACTGCTTGGCTTTATTCATTTTTTCACTCATTCTTCAGCAAGTTTTATGAAGTAAGTTTTATATTGGTACAAATATATATGGCTGTTAATTTAGGAGACCTAGAAATATGTAAACCAACCTTTTGACTTTGAGGAGTTTATGATCTAACAGGGAAGAAAAACAAAGTTAGAAAAATGGGTGTAATCCACCAAGGTGGTGAGATGGATAAGAACATCCTTCCCATTGTCGATTTCAGGCAACATAGCTTCCAAACCATATCTTGAAGGTAGGTCTGGTTTGGGGACATGGGGATGGATGGTGAAGGGTTTTCCAGGCAGAGGGAATAGCGTGAGTATGACCTTAATGATCTGGCTTAAAGACAGGCTTTTGATTGAGCCATTTACCTTCTCCCTTCCTCAGGTCTTCTGAGCTCATCTGAGAAAACCTACCTCTTGGTTGCCTCCAAGGATCTTCTTCTCCAGGAGCAGCTGGGACAGCATCCAAGGGCAGCTCCTCTGGCCTGTGCTTATGAGAATAAGATTGTCCCCCTGCTTCTCTCTTTTCCCTAGTAAGGGGTAACCTAAGCCCAGGTGTTTTCACTTCAGAGACTCCAATAGCCACCATACGCTCAGCACTTGGAAGGTAACAAATTTGCTATGTCACAATTGATAATCAACTCTAGTAAAAGAATGTCCAAATCAATTGAGCTTTAGCAAGGGCAAACCTGCTGGACGCAGGCGGGCTCCCAGTTAGAGCCGACTGGGCTTGATAAATTTGCCCTTATTATGGCTATTGATGTTTAAATTTCTTCAGGGATGTTGTTACATGGGTGCCTGGTGGTGACAGAGGTACAGTGACCTCCTTCGATCCTTAATCTACACCTGTTAGTTGGCTCCCTTGTTGCCTCAGAGTATACTCAGGCTTAAAGGTTAACAAAAGAAAAACAGGCCAAGTTTACGTGATGGCAGCAGTGGATCAATGCAAGTAAATAACCTTCTCTGTCTTATTTCCCCAAGCATTATTGATCCAAGTTCTTTGTTCTTTGTCATGTTTCTGTCTTCTTTTCCCGGGGGACACTCAACGATCAGCTCCTATTGGACATGTTAACTGGTGCATTATGACAGCTACCATTTTGTCACTCAATGTCATGATATATATTTATATATCTACATATATAGATATATATATTACATAAAATTATTTTCCTTTGGTGTTTTCTAAGCTGTAGACTGATAAGCAAGCGAATCTCCAACATACAGTTACTTTGCTCCAGTTTCTTTCCTTCTGTAGCAAGGAGGTACGTTCTGTGACTCCTTATCATATGGGCAGGTGTATTCATTTGTTTCAAATACCAATTAAAATGCAGAATGATCCGACCATTTAAAACTGAAGGCACTAATCTGCTGATGCTTGCAACATTTTGCAACGTGCAGGTGAGTCCTCCACATTGAGGTCTGGTCTGACCCCCAGGACTTATGTTCCTTTAGAAACTACATCCTTTTCTTTCATCTTCCTGGTGGTTTATAAAGGCCATTTATCATTTTTCCTTCCTTATCTCTGTGGAGCACTCAGGGATGTTATAATGATAGCTCTGGCCATCCTGAAATCTCTCTTTTCTCTGGTAGGATTCTACTGGTACCCAACTAAGATTTGTGCGCAATGTGCTGAGTGCTAATTTGAACATGTATAGCTTTCCTACCAAATTCATTGGCTTCTATTTATACAATATGATGGATGGATATCAATTGCAAAATAGAATTTTCCACATAATTAAAAGAAAAAGTTTTATGGAGGCAGGAGAGCTTTTTGCTAAAACCCATTATACTTTAAGGCACATTTGGCTAGTTAAAAAAACAAAAAACAAACAAACAAAAAAACCTTTCACTTTCAGTTACCAAATAAATAAAGCTAGGTGAATTATAAAATCATGAAAGTCAATGTTATGCTCCTTTCTGTGGGTCCCCTCAGTGGTGACATATGGCTTAATTCTGGAAAAAAAAAATACTGGAAAGAACTTAAGACATTTTCATGCTTGACATCCTGGGAGGTAAGACCACTACTTCTAAGTTAAAAACTAATTTGAACGGAAGGAAAAATAGAACCTCGTATTTGTAATTCTTGCCCTTGAACTGAACATTTATTATATCAAACAGAACAAAACCAATACTAGTTATTTTCAAGGAAAAGGTAATTTGTAAATAACTAGATATTGCCAATATTTCCTCTATAGGCAATTTAAAAAATTAAGTCCATATGATTATCCAAAGTCTCTGGGGTCAAATGGCATAAAATCTTGTTCCTTAAATGATTTGACCAAACTTCACTCAGAGATATATGTAAATTGTGTGCTTCTCTCTTGCATTTGTCAATCATTAAAATGCCCCATGTATATAATTAATACCATTGTAAACGCCCATGTCTCCCAGTTTCCAATTTGGTATTCTGTTTAATCCACTGAAGAGTCACCTTTTAAGTGATGTGTTAATGCAATATGAAAGCTCATTTCTCTCATTTCCCTACATGCAGAAATCACTGCAGGCATTGCTGGAGAATGTGAAATTGGTTACCATTAGTGTTTAGAGCTTTTCATCCTTGGTGTGCTTTGCAAACACTAATGAATCCTCTTATGACACTCACACCAAATGGAGTTGTTAATGTTCTAGTCAACAGATAAGAATCCTTGGCTCTTGGTCACTTACTTAACCTGTCTCACTTCTAGAGACAGTTAGGAGGACAGGTAATAAACCCAGGAGCCTAGGCTCTTGTTTTTGTGTATGGTGTACCAGGATGATCTCTGAAATGGCAAATGTGTATTTCTCTTGGATACTCTCATCTCAGAGCGTCCCCTCGAATCCTTGTTATCGTTAAGTGTGCCATCTTGTAACCATGGCACCAATGTGCCATGATGAGCATTTGGCTCGCATATGCTATTCAGAAGATTATACCATATATTCTGGCAATAATGTTGAAATTAGTCCTTATGTTTTATTTTGTAGTATTTTTTTTCCCCCAACCTCTGTCCTTCCTACAAAGGTCAATGTAGTTTTCAGAAAATGTGGCCAAACTTTGAAAGAAATAAAAATGCACTCAACTGAAAATATTTCAACCTTTGGATTTCTGCCAAATAACCTCTTCTTTTCTATCCCCCAAGCTGTTGTTGGAAGTTAAAGGAGACAAAATGACTATTTTCAAAGCTTTGAAGTATTTGGTTTTATAGGAAAAGTCTGTTTGGGAATTGTTTCTCTTCCAAAATGAGAATTTTGTCAGTTCATGCCATCGTTTGAAAGAACCAAAAATTTTCTAAAGATGGCATTGAAAGACACTTTTACTGTAAAGAATGGAAACATTACCATTCACCATTTTTATAATTTATTATAAATTTACATTTTGGTATAGCCTTCTAATTTATATGTTTTCTATCCCTTTCAAGATAATCTTTCTCCCCCCCACCTTGGAAATTCATTTTATTTATTTTATTTTTTTAATTCAATTAACCAACATATAGAACATCACCACTTTCAGATGTAGAGTTCAGTTGTATATAATATCTGGTGTTCATCACATCACGTGCCCTTCTTAATGCCTGTCACGCAACTACACCATCCTCCCACCAGGCTCTGCCCTAGTAGCCCTGTTTCTTTCCCCTAGTCAAGAGTCTCTCATGTTTGTCTCCCTCTCTGACTTCTTCCCACTCCATTTTCCCTCCCTTCCCCTATGATCCTCTGCTCTGTTTCTTATATACCTCATATGGGTGAAACCATATGATAATTGTCTTTCTCTGATTGACTTATTTTGCTCAGCATAATACCCTCCAGTTCCATCCATATTGATGTAAATGGTAAGATTTCATCCATTCTGAGTAATATTTCTTTGTGTATATATACCACATCTTCTTTATCAATTCATCTATTGATGGACATCTCAGCTCTTTCCATAGTTTGTCTATTGTGGACATTGCTGCTATAAACATTGGGACGCAGGTGCCCCTCAGATCACTACATTTGTATCTTTGGGGTAAAAACCTAGTAGTCCAATTGCTGGGCTGTAGGGTAGCTCTATTTTAGCTTTTTGAGGTATACCTTTCTTATAGGAATTTCAGTGTTAAAATAAACCCCATAAAATTGTTAGATATTCCCAGGATTTACCCCAGTCAAGAAACAGATCCACAGAAGCTTTGCTTGGGGATCGTATCAGTGTCATAAATTATAGACACTTACATAACATCATTTAAACAGAGAAATTGAAATATTTATAATACACAAAATGTTTAATTTCCCCCAAGATATTTCAGTACATTTGTTATGTATTTACATAAGCCACAATAAGGTATGCATGCTAAATAAATGTTTCCAACACATGCAACACAGGTCAGCAACTCTGGGTCCTCTCTACCAGTTTTCTAATGGAAGGTCAGGCCAAGGTATCCCATAATGATTAGATGCTCTCCTTTATGCAAGTTAGAGCGCATACAACTGTTATAACTGTACTCCCATAGAAAGGGTCTACAAAAACCAGAAAGGTCATTGATTAGAATCACATAAGCATGGTACCATAATTCATAGGATGCATATTAGATGATAACTATCATGAACATTGCCACCTTATTATCAGTGTATATCATTTAGTGCCCTTCATTTCTGCACATTAAAGGCCACTTTGAGCTGACTTATTATTTGTTTATATCAGGCAGTGTCTCTGAAATGAATGTGGACTGCACGACAAGGGAGGCTCTGTCTTGATCAGTTTAATATTTCCTGCTCCTAGCCATATCTGCATGTAGAAGATGTTTCCTAAAAATGTGCATGAAGACTGATACAACTACCTTTACTAAATAATTAAACTGTTTTATCATTTATTGACAGTTACTACTAATGGAATCTGGAATATCAGGAACACACGAGGCCACCAGGGCCACATTACAAAAGGCTTGGATTCACGTACTCAAGTGGTTGTGGTGGCTTCAAGCATGAGTGAAGTATTGGACAGATTTGTATGCCACTGCTAAAATTTACCTTGCTCTTTGGAGAGATTTCAGATTGGGTGTGTCCAAGACAGAAAATCAATCTTCAATTTTGCCTTATTTTGTGTTGAATTTTGTTATGCAGTTGGGGAATGGATATGATTAAGTAAAATTGAAGACATTTGATTATACCTTAAGACCTTATTCTTTGTTTCTGGATGGTGGTCATGGTAGGTTAATTTAACTGTTGTCAACTCAGACTTAAACAGCAAACATGATCAGTCAGAACAGGTTAGTTAGTGCTGCCATAACAAATAACCCTGAAATATCCATGGTTTAAAGGATAACAGTATTTAACTTCTCACTTTTATGTTACCTGCCCAATTTAAGTCAGGAGAGTAGGGTGACAGGTTGCTGTTTATCATATTCATGGAGGACCCATAGCAGGTGGGGAGACACCATGAAAGATAGAACTCGGCAGGATCTTGCATTGGCTATTAGATATTAGAGCAATATTTATTTCTTCTCATAACTCATTGGTCTGAACTAGACACATGCCCTCCCATCCTATCAACACAATTGCTAAGAACTATACCCCCACCATGTCCCTGGAAGAGAAATAACTAGAAGTAGTTTGTAAACAGTTCAAATGACCACCAGACTTACTTTATCAGACATACATCTGTATGTTTCCCATATTCCATGAGCCATCTCCACCAGTGGATTAACTGCTTATTCTGGGAGTAGCAGGCCCTCCTCCCTGATCTCAACATAGCAGCCAACAGCCACATGTTGGGGCACTCAGACTCTCCTGTCATGGTCAGACTTTGAATGCAGAGTGGGGAGTCGGGCATCTCTAAAAGCCACAAAAGGGGAATCATGTTGCTGGTCAGAAATGTGCTGCAGGGGTTTAGTCCCACCTTGGAGTCAATTTATGTCAATGACAGTGAGAAATTTCCCTCTTTCCTATCTCACAAAAACTACTCTGAGATTTTACCTTGGAGTGTTACAAGCCTGCTGAGTCAACTGCTGTCCCTCCCAGTGGCTTGTCACCAAGCAACAGCTGGCATCAGAAGGTCTCACTTTGAATCACCTCACATTTGTTTTTGCTTTACATTTCTTTTCCTCATCTTCATCAACTTGGGCTTGCATCTCGCAAATAAAGTATTAAAACCTTAAGTTTCACATTAGGTTCTATTTTCTCAAAAACGTGGGTTGGGCCATCTAATAAATTGGCTTCAGGCTCTGCTAGTGTACAGTGTCATAATGAAAACCTGATCCAATCAACATGGAACTGACCAGTTCATATGTATTTTGTAGGGGACTTCTAGCGGACCTCAGCATTGCCAGTGTAATATTTTTGGTCTTTTTTCATATTTGAAAGCTTGAGGAGTGGGTTTATTTAATTATTAATAACTGATTCAATCATGAGTAAAATGTTTAAAATTGCCTTGGCACTAGTGACATTTTGGGGTGAATGAGTCCTTGTTGTGGGATACTGTTGTGTACATTGTAAACTGTTTAGAGGCATCCCTGGGCTCTACCCACTAAATACCAGTAGCAGCTCCCGTTGTGATAACCAAAAATGTCTCTAGACCTTGTCAAATACTCCCTGAGAGGTAAAATGAGTCCTAGATGAGAACCATGGATATAAACCATTTGGTAACTGAAACTTTCAATGGTAATACTTTTTAAGCCAAAATGTAAAGATACTGAGTTGATCTTTCATACTGTTACACCTAATACAAGAATACTATTATATAAATATGGGTTGTTTAACAACTTCTATAGCATATTTCCTCCAAACAACTTAAATACTAGTAACATAAAAATAAGAAGCAGTATCATTCTAAAGTAGGGAAAATGTGAACTCTAAGAGTTACATAGAGGGATTAAAAGATGGTAGATGATAGATACATGGATAGATAATAGATGGATGATAGATGGAAAGAAAGAAAAGAAAGGAAGGAGAGAAGGAAGGAAGGAAGACTTATAATACACTAAGTATTTTTACTTTTTTTTTTAAAGATTTTATTTATTTATTTGACAGAGAGAGATCACAAGTAGGCAGAGAGGCGGGCAGAGAGAGAGGAGGAAGCAGGCTACCCGCGGAGCAGAGAGCCCCATGCGGGGCCCAATCCAGGACCCTGGGATCACGACCTGAGCCAAAGGCAGAGGTTTTAACCCACTGAGCCACCCAGGTGCCCATACACTAAGTATTTCTAAACAGATGTTATATTAAATATACTTTAAGAACAGATGATATACCTTCAGTGCATAGTCACTATATTTTTATGCACACGAGTAATACTAAATTTTTGAAAATTATTTGTTCTATTCAATACTTTATAATGTAGCCCTGAAATCTTGTTAGGGTAATGTTTTCTTTCCCTGTTGGGAACTTTTTTTCCTAGGTAATGAAGAACAGCATAACTTGCTCAAATTGTCATGAAATTCAAATGAAGAAGTCTAAATTAATGAGGTTTTACTATGCTTGAACATATGCTGGAGACTGATATCAGATCATCTGCAGACTCTGAACCAATAGCAATTATACTTGTATCTTCAGTGGTGTCAACCTGAATTAAAAATTGGCCAGGTTTATTAAGAATGCCCCAACAGACTTTTTAATTAATTTAGAGATACAATCAAATAATGTAGTTCACTGTAGCTTCTAAAATGATAATGTAGAAATACCATTCTACCTTTTTTTACTTTATTATAAATTCAAGCTTTCCTAAAGTAGAATATAATAATTGCTCAATATAAGTTAGATCCAGTGGGAAAAACTCATGGTATAGTTTCTTTGTTTAAATGTATTGCTAATTCCTATATCCCATAATAATCATTTCTTTATTGTTAAATTTAATTACACTAATCAATTACATAGTCTGTGTGTTCTACAATTGCATAGTCCATGTAGTTTTATCTGTTCTTCTTCCGTAGTCAGACGATGTTATGGGTTTCATTAAGTTGATTCACTTCCTTGAGTCACTTTTTCCAGGTGTATGATCCCTAGCTAAAAATAGCTTTAGTTAAAGATACATAAGTGCATAGATATATAGATGTATATAAGATGGAAAAATGTATGTAAGATGTCTGAAAAGATGTTTTTTACATGATTAATAGTGTCTCTGGATGGTGGGATTCGAGATGTTTTCAACTTATTCTTTTTACGTTATTGCTCAAGTTACTTACATCTATTATTTCCCACCAAAATTTGTAAAATGTTCTTTAAAATATTGTTTAGTGATTATCAGAACATTTTCAGTAAATACTTTTTTAAAAATGCTATTAATTTTGGGAGCTCCTGGGTGGCTCAGTGGGTTAAAGCTTCTGCCTTCGGCTCAGGTCATGATCCCAGGGTCCTGGGATCGAGCCAGACATCGGGTTCTCTGCTCCACGGGGAGCCTGCTTCCTCCTCTCTCTCTGTCTGCTTGCCTCTCTGCCTACTTGTGATCTCTGTCTGTCAAATAAATACAATCTTTTAAAAAACGTTAATTTTCGAGGAGGAGTCAAGATGGTGGAGAAGTAGCAGGCTGAGACAACTTCAGCTAGCCGGAGATCAGCTAGATAGCTTATCTAAAGATTGCAAACACCTGAAAATCCATTGGCAGATCGAAGAGAAGAAGAACAGCAATTCTGGAAACAGAAAAACAACCACTTTCTGAAAAGTAGGACCGGCGGAGAAGTGAATCCAAAGCGACAGGAAGATAGACCCGGGGGGGAGGGGCCGGCTCCCGGCAAGCGGCAGAGCAACCGCGCACAAAATCAGGACTTTTAAAAATCTGTTCCGCTGAGGGACATCGCTCCAGAGGCTAAACCGGGGCGAAGCCCACGCGGGGTCAGCATGGCCTCAGGTCCCGCAGGGTCACAGAAGGATCGGGGGTTTCTGAGTGTCGCAGAGCTTGCGGGTATTGGAACGGGAAAGCCGGCTACAGAGACAGAGCCGACAGTAAGCTCACAGCTCGGTGTTACCTTGAACCGGTCGCAGGCTCCGTGAGCTCGGAGCGCGGCCGGAGGTCAGGCAGACGGGAGTAACTGGGCGCTGTTCTCTGAGGGCACACTGAGGAGTGGGGCCCTGGGCTCTCGGCTCCTCCAGGCCGGAGACCAGGAGGCCGCCATTTGTATTCCCGTCCTCCGGAACTCTACGGAAAGCGCTCAGGGAACAAAAACTCCTGAAAGCGAACCCAAGCGGATTACTCACCCCGGCCACGGGTAAGGGCGGTGCAATTCCGCCTGGGGCAAAGACACTTGAGAATCACTACAACAGGCCCTCCCCCAGAAGATCAACAAGAAATCCAGCCGAGACCAAGTTCACCTACCAAGGAGTGCGGTTTCAATACCAAGGAGAGCAGCAGAATTCCAGAGAAGGAGAAAGCAAAGCACGGAACTCATGGCATTTTCCATGTGATTTTTTTTAGTCTTGCAGTTAATTTAATTTTTTTCTTTTTCATTTTTTGTTTTTTTTTTTCGCCTTCTGGAAAAAATTTTTTTTAACTTTTACCTTTTTCTTTTTTAACTAGTTTATTCAATATATATATATTTTCTTTTTTATATTTTTCTTATTTGTTTTCTTTTCTTAAATTCTTTTCTTTTCTTTTTTTTCTTTTTTCTTTTTTTTTCTTTCTTCCTTTTTGAACCTCTTTTTATCCCCTTTCACCCCCCTCACGATTTGGGATCTCTTCTAATTTGGTTAAAGCATATTTTCCTGGGGTTGTTGCCACCCTTTTAGTATTTTACTTGCTCCTTCATATACTCTTATCTGGACAAAATGACAAGACGGAAAAATTCAACACAAAAAAAAGAACAAGAGGCAGTACTGAAGGCTAGGGACCTAATCAATACAGACATTGGTAATATGTCAGATCTAGAGTTCAGAATGACAATTCTCAAGGTTCTAGCTGGGCTTGAAAAAGGCATGGAAGATATTAGAGAAACCCTCTCGAGAGATATAAAAGCCCTTTCTGGAGAAATAAAAGAACTAAAATCTAACCAAGTTGAAATCAAAAAAGCTATTAATGAGGTGCAATCAAAAATGGAGGCTCTCACTGCTAGGATAAATGAGGCAGAAGAAAGAATTACTGATATAGAAGACCAAATGACAGAGAATAAAGAAGCTGAGCAAAAGAAGACAAACAGCTACTGGACCATGAGGGGAGAATTCGAGAGATAAGTGACACCATAAGACGAAACAACATTAGAATAATTGGGATTCCAGAAGAAGAAGAAAGAGAGAGGGGAGCAGAAGGTATACTGGAGAGAATTATTGGGGAGAATTTCCCCAATATGGCAAAGGGAACAAGCATAAAAATTCAGGAGGTTCAGAGAACGCCCCTCAAAATCAGTAAGAATAGGCCCACACCCCGTCACCTAATAGTAAAATTTACAAGTCTCAGTGACAAAGAGAAAATCCTGAAAGCAGCGCGGGAAAAGAAGTCTGTAACATACAATGGTAAAAATATTAGATTGGCAGCTGACTTATCCACAGAGACCTGGCAGGCCAGAAAGAGCTGGCATGATATATTCAGAGCACTAAACGAGAAAAACATGCAGCCAAGAATACTATATCCAGCTAGGCTATCATTGAAAATAGAAGGAGAGATTAAAAGCTTCCAGGACAAACAAAAACTGAAAGAATTTGCAAACACCAAACCAGCTCTACAGAAAATATTGAAAGGGGTCCTCTAAGCAAAGAGAGAGCCTACAAGTGGTAGATCAGAAAGGAACAGAGACCATATACAGGAACAGTCACCTAACAGGCAATACAATGGCACTAAATTCATATCTCTCAATAGTTACCCTGAATGTTAATGGGCTAAATGCCTCTGTCAAAAGACACAGGGTATCAGAATGGATAAAAAAACAAAACCCATCTATATGTTGCCTCCAGGAAACTCATTTTAAGCCCGAAGAAACCTCCAGATTTAAAGTGAGGGGGTGGAAAAGAATTTACCATGCTAATGGACATCAGAAGAAAGCAGGAGTGGCAATCCTTAGATCAATTAGATTTTAAGCCAAAGACTATAATAAGAGATGAGGAAGGACACTATATCATACTCAAAGGGTCTGTCCAACAAGAAGATTTAACAATTTTAAATATCTATGCCCCCAACGTGGGAGCAGCCAACTATATAAACCAATTAATAACAAAATCAAAGAAACACATAAACAATAATACAATAATAGTAGGGGACTTTAACACTCCCCTCACTGAAATGGACAGATCATCCAAGCAAAAGATCAGCAAGGAAATAAAGGCCTTAAATGACACACTGGACCAGATGGACATCACAGATATATTCAGAACATTTCATCCCAAAGCAACAGAATACACATTCTTCTCTAGTGCACATGGAACATTCTCCAGAATAGATCACATCCTCGGTCCTAAATCAGGACTCAACCAGTATCAAAAGATTGGGATCATTCCCTGCATATTTTCAGACCACAATGCTCTAAAGCTAGAACTCAACCACAAAAGGAAGTTTGGAAAGAACTCAAATACATGGAGACTAAACAGCATCCTTCTAAAGAATGAATGGGTCAACCGGGAAATTAAAGAAGAATTGAAAAAAATCATGGAAACAAATGATAATGAAAATACAACGGTTCAAAACCTGTGGGACACAACAAAGGCAGTCCTGAGAGGAAAATATATAGCGGTACAAGCCTTTCTCAAGAAACAAGAAAGGTCTCAGGTACACAACCTAAGCCTACACCTAAAGGAGCTGGAGAAAGAACAAGAAAGAAACCCTAAGCCAAGCAAGAGAAGAGAAATCATAAAGATCAGAGCAGAAATCAATGAAATAGAAACCAAAAAGACAATAGAGCAAATCAACGAAACTAGGGGCTGGTTCTTTGAAAGAATTAATAAAATTGATAAACCCCTGGCCCGACTTATCAAAAAGAAAAGAGAAAGGACCCAAATAAATAAAATCATGAATGAAAGAGGAGAGATCACAACTAACACCAAAGAAATACAAACTATTATAAGAACATACTATGAGCAACTCTACGCCAACAAATTTGACAATCTGGAAGAAATGGATGCATTTCTAGAAACATATAAACTACCACAACTGCACCAGGAAGAAGTAGAAAGCCTGAACAGACCCATAACCAGTAAGGAGATTGCAACAGTCATTAAAAATCTCCAAACAAACAAAAGTCCAGGGCCAGACGGCTTCCCGGGGGAATTCTACCAAACATTTAAAGAAGAACTAATTCCTATTCTCCTGAAACTGTTCCAAAAAATAGAAATGGAAGGAAAACTTCCAAACTCATTTTATGAGGCCAGCATCACCTTGATCCCAAAACCAGACAAGGATCCCATCAAAAAAGAGAGCTATAGACCAATATCCTTGATGAACACAGATTCGAAAATACTCAACAAAATTCTAGCCAATAGGATTCAACAGTACACTAAAAGGATTATTCACCACGACCAAGTGGGATTTATTCCAGGGCTGCAAGGTTGGTTCAACAACTGCAAATCAGTCAATGTGATACAACACATCAATAAAAGAAAGAACAAGAACCATATGATAATCTCAATAGATGCTGAAAAAGCATTTGACAAAATACAGCATCCCTTCCTGATCAAAACTCTTCAAAGTGTAGGGATAGAGGGCACATACCTCAATATCATCAAAGCCATCTATGAAAAACCCACCACAAATATCATTCTCAATGGAGAAAAACTGAAAGCTTTTCCGCTAAGGTCAGGAACACGGCAGGGATGTCCATTATCACCACTGCTATTCAACATAGTACTAGAGGTCCTAGCCTCAGCAATCAGACAACAAAAGGAAATTAAATGCATCCAAATCGGCAAAGAAGAAGTCAAATAAATTATCACTCTTCGCAGATGATATGATACTATATGTGGAAAACCCAAAAGACTCCACTCCAAAACTGCTAGAACTTATACAGGAATTCAGTAAAGTGTCAGGATATAAAATCAATGCACAGAAATCAGTTGCATTTCTCTACACCAACAGCAAGACAGAAGAAAGAGAAATTAAGGAGTCCATCCCATTTACAATTGCACCCAAAACCATAAGATACCTAGGAATAAACCTAACCAAAGAGGCACAGAATCTATACTCAGAAAACTATAAAGTACTCATGAAAGAAATTGAGGAAGACACAAAGAAATGGAAAAATGTTCCATGCTCCTGGATTGGAAGAATAAATATTGTGAAAATGTCTATGCTACCTAAAGCAATCTACACATTTAATGCAATTCCTATCAAAGTACCACCCATCTTTTTCAAAGAAATGGAACAAATAATTCTAAAATTTATATGGAACCAGAAAAGACCTCGAATAGCCAAAGGGATATTGAAAAAGAAAGCCAACATTGGTGGCATCACAATTCCGGACTTCAAGCTCTATTACAAAGCTGTCATCATCAAGACAGCATGGTACTGGCACAAAAACAGACACATAGATCAATGGAACAGAATAGAGAGCCCAGAAATAGACCCTCAACTCTACAGTCAACTAATCTTCGACAAAGCAGGAAAGAATGTCCAATGGAAAAAAGACAGCCTCTTCAATAAATGGTGCTGGGAAAATTGGACAGCCACATGCAGAAAAATGAAATTGGACCATTTCCTTACACCACACACAAAAATAGACTCAAAATGGATGAAGGACCTCGATGTGCGAAAGGAATCCATCAAAATCCTTGAGGAGAACACCGGCAGCAACATCTTTGACCTCAGCTGCAGCAACATCTTCCTAGGAACAACGCCAAAGGCAAGGGAAGCAAGGGCAAAAATGAACTATTGGGATTTCATCAAGATCAAAAGCTTTTGCACAGCAAAGGAAACAGTTAACAAAATCAAAAGACAACTGACAGAATGGGAGAAGATATTTGCAAACGACATATCAGATAAAGGACTAGTGTCCAGAATCTATAAAGAACTTAGCAAACTCAACACCCAAAGAACAAATAATCCAAACAAGAAATGGGCAGAGGACATGAACAGACATTTCTGCAAAGAAGACATCCAGATGGCCAACAGACACATGAAAAAGTGCTCCATATCACTCGGCATCAGGGAAATACAAATCAAAACCACAATGAGATAACACCTCACACCAGTCAGAATGGCTAAAATCAACAAGTCAGGAAATGACAGATGCTGGCGAGGATGCGGAGAAAGGGGAACCCTCCTACACTGTTGGTGGGAATGCAAGCTGGTGCAGCCACTCTGGAAAACAGCATGGAGGTTCCTCAAAATGTTGAAAATAGAACTGCCCTATGACCCAGCAATTTCACTATTGGGCATTTACCCTAAAGATACAAACGTAGTGATCCAAAGGGGCATGTGCACCCAAATGTTTATAGCAGCAATGTCCACAATAGCCAAACTATGGAAAGAACCTAGATGTCCATCAACAGATGAATGGATCAAGAAGATGTGGTATATATACACAATGGAATACTATGCAGCCATCAAAAGAAATGAAATCTTGCCATTTGCGACAACATGGATGGAACTAGAGCGTATCATGCTTAGCGAAATAAGTCAAGCAGAGAAAGACAACTATCATATGATCTCCCTGATATGAGGAAGTGGTGATGCAACATGGGGGCTTCAGTGGGTAGGAGAAGAATAAATGAAACAAGATGAGATTGGGAGGGAGACAAACCATAAGTGAGTCTTAATCTCACAAAACAAACTGAGGGTTGCTGGGGGGAGGGGGTTTGGGAGAAGGCGGTGGGATTATGGACATTGGGGAGGGTATGTGCTTTGGTGAGTGCTGTGAAGTGTGTAAATCTGGTGATTCACAGACCTGTACCCCTGGGGATAAAAATATATGTTTATAAAAAATAAAAAATTTAAAAAAAAAACGTTAATTTTCACTATACATTAAATTTTTCAAAACATCCTTCCAGAAGTGAAAGATGGTTCCCTCTATTTGAAAATCTACCAGGTGCCTGGGTGGTGCAGGTGGTTAAGCGTCCAACTCTTGGTTTCAGCTCAGGTCATGATCTCAAGGTGGGGAGATGAACCCCTCATCAGGTTCTATGCAATCAGTGGGGAGTCTGCTTGGAATTCTCTCTGCCTCTTCCTTTTCCCCTCCCCCCATTCTCTTTCTCTCCCTTTCTCTCAAACAAATAAATAAATCTTTTTTTAAAAAAGGAAAATACTATGCAAGAGTAATTTTTTTTTCTTATGCTTTATTTAAATTTGAAATTTTGCAGTTAAATCAAAAGAAAATCTAGGACTTAAAAAAATGTAGTACTGTTGTTTTCCAATAGTTTTAATTTGGCATTCTGATCTTCATATTTTTATTTTGTTGCAAAAAAATTGTTGTATTATTTCATTTCAGTGAGATTAAGCTGTTATATATACATACATATACAAACACATTTTGTGAACAACAGCAATGATGTCATGGATTCTTTACAGATATTTTGTGACTATATAACTATAATTCACTTTAAAATAAACATTGTATATATGAAATACATAATATATGATTATAACATAAAATATATACTTATATAAAATACAAATGTATAAATAAAATATACATATATATTATAATTGTATATAACATAAAATAATCATATCTTTAATGAATTATTCTCTCTTGTAGTATATATACATGTATATATACTCTGTGTATGTGTATATACATACACAGATGAGAATACATTAAGGAAGTCAATCCTCAAAGGGCATAGTATCAATTTAACCCATCTTTTTTCATAATATTACTTAGATACATACAAATATAAAACTGAATACAAAATCATTATCCTTGTAATTGCCTTATAACTAAAAATTCTAAACAATTCCAAGGGCATTAAATGAATGCAAAACCACAAGGTCAATAAAATCCCATGCAGTATTATTTTAAATATGCTGGATGATTTTATTTTGCTAAAACTAAAAATCTGAGGTACATAGTAGAAGCATGTAATCTCTGGTAGTGTTCTGCATTAAATTTGTGTCCGTATTTCAACTGCAGTATTACCATTACTGGTCTTGTATGTCATATAATGATATATGTACTGTATATAAAACACTTGTTCTAAGACTCTGTTTGCTACTCTTGGATTATTGAAACTCAAACTTTATCAAAATTTTACACAGAAGCAATGCCCAAACACCAATTTTAATAAATCATTTGCTATATATGTAAGGCTTTCTTGTTCACTTAAAGATAATATTGGTAGTTCTGCCTTATTGGTAACTGCATTAAATAGACAATTCAATTGTTGCTGCCACTGAGAATAGAAAAATTCTGCACTGTCTTTTTAGCATCACTATCTTCCATAAAATCAGGATCCCTTCACTATGTCCTTCTCCAACATAAATGTGGCATTCATCCTTAACATACTTTTGTTTAAACAATAAACTGAGATACATTTTAGCTTTTATTTCCATTTAATACATCCAAAACAAAAAAATGCAAGTAACAGCACTGAATTTGAGTGACAGATTTACAGACGGTCCAGAATATGTTCATGTAACTTTGTTTCTAGAACCATTAAAAAATTAGAAAGTTAATGTAGAGGGTTATAGATCCCAGAACATGGGTTGCAGAATGTGTCCCAGGTTGAGAAATCTTGGTTTAATGGGAGACATGAGTTTAAGGCTCAACTTTCCATTCATTACTTGAGAATTTTTACTGAGTGCTTCTTGGGTCCTAAGCAAGGGTTAGGTGCTGGTTGAGTGGAAAAGACTTGTTCCAAGTCTTCTTGGATCATGAAATGAAATAGGAATTAATGTAATGGGAGGAAAGTTAGACTTCTTTCCCTTGACTTGTGACTTGAACAAGCTATTACATAAACTCTGTAGCCTCAGCTTGGTTGGCTAAACAATGGGAGCAGTACCTACTCTTACCATCAGATGTTGTCCTTTAAAGTTTTAAGGTATTGGACCAAAGGAAAATAAGATCTGTCACGTTGACTTAGGCCAAGTTAAATCAAATTCAGGATAACTACTGGTAAAACCATTTGCCAACTAGTTCAACCTCCTTCACAGTACAACCCATTACAGTCAGCACTATGAGTAAGTTGAACGTTTTTGTTCCCATTGAAGCTAGCCTGTTTGAACTCTCACTCCCAAATAATGGTCGCGATGACATCGGCTCGCTCGTTATTGAAATCAGTCCTGCCTGGAGGGTGACATGGCAGTGAGCTAGCAGCTGTCTGAGTGGGGCGTTACAAAAGGATGGGGATGGTAACAGAAAAGCAACTTCTTTAGCTGACGTTCCAAGAAACTTTTCAAGAGAGGTAGCACGTGGTTTCCTAGCTTGGAGCGCCGCCAGGATTAGAATTGCCGACCATCCCGCTCTGGTGGAACAGAGCCTGACTGCTGTAATGATCATCCTGACTTCCATCTGAAAGACATCATGTCTCACAAGCCAAGGGTCAAACACTTGCATCACAGCACATGAGGAATTAGCGAGGTAGTAAATCATTGCAACACTTTCTGCAAGACAGGGTTTGCTCTGGTTTGCTTTTGGTGTAGAAAAGAAAGCATTTGAAGAGCTTGAACTGCTAATGCCCTGAGCTTACTTTCATCCCAAAGCCACTTTCCTTACCATTAATAGTATTGTGCTTAAAGAGCACTAACTAATTTTAATATTAGACTAAGAAAAACATACTTACAAATCTGCTGATGGGATAAATCATATATTTCATGTGTATGTGTGTTGGGGGTGGGTGGGTGTTTAACCAAAATCTCCAAATGATGACCATTGTTCTAGTGCAATGTTCAGCGCATAGTAGGTTCAAATGTGATGACTCTATGAAATAAACTCTTCTAATATTCAAAATAATCAATAGATGAATTTTATGGCTTTCCATGTCTCAAATGGCCTACAATCAGTTTTTAGATCAAGGTAATGTTTACATAAACAATTTTAAATTATATCTATTTTGAATTTTTAAATCCATATGTATTACTTCCTGAGTCTGAAAGTAAAATAAGCTTTCCCTGGAAAGAAATTTAAAAATATGCAAGAGTCAGAACTGGATTAGTAACTATCAGAATTTGGCTTACCCATTAATAACACTCAGATGCACTTCCCAATTTTAATGCATGTATATAATTTAAATTGTACATATGTGTCCAGTAGTAGTACAATGTTGCCATTGGTTGCACTAGGCTATTCTGTCGTTGTTACTTCTTCGTGTTACCAAGATTGCAATCTACTCTGAGAAACAGGGGAAATATTGTCCACAATAAGTCCAGATATAGCATCAAGCAAATATATGAAATTAAATTAAATGTTTAATATAAAAGCACATTAGCATGTTATGTCTTTAAGAAAAGTCTACTAAGCCAATTTAGTCTTGGGTCAACCCAATTCATCAAGAAAGGGCATACAGGACTAAGAATGCTGTAAAATGGTTTCTCTCCCCACCCCCTGCCCCTTAGTATAAGATATTGCTCATTTATGTCCTTTTTATTCAATCTCGTTCTTCTGGCCTTGCAGCATAAAGCAGAGATGCCTGGAAACCTTATTTAAAAATTTGGGAAAAGAAGTGCAGGAAAGTGTAAAGATATTAATGTGTTTCATTAATTGTAGAGAGTATAACCTCATTTACTCAACTGCCCTGGGGACATTGTTGCTGCTTTAAATGGAGAGCAACTGGCAAATTGGGAACCAAGAGTCTTAATGCTTAAAACAGAGCTTCTAGTTCAGAGACAGAAAGCCATGCTCCAAAGAAAGCAGTCTCTGCTTTGCCCATTTAAAGCTGAACAAAATGCAGTACAGCTGAAAAATGCAAGGGAACAAGAAACAGCTGTGAAATCCTGGGGAAAAAAAAAAAAGAGAAGTCTGAGTAAAAGTGGAATTTTCAATAACTGCATCAGCATTATCTTTCCCAGTGGTGATTGCCAAAACTGTGTTTGTTTATAGTTACTTGAAGATAAAGAACTAACTTTGAGCTGAGGGAGAAATATTATATTTCCCTGAGAAATAAAAGTGTTTGAGATTCTCTTGTAAAGTCTGGAAATCTTGCCAGACGGGCCTGCTGTGGGGTATTTCCTGCCTCATTTTGCAGCCTTGAGGGTTCGTGATAGGCTCCAGAAAAACAGCACTATTAAATTGTGCTATTAATTTGGGAAAAGTTCAGGGGTGGGGATGAGATCCTCAAATGCAGTTTGCCGAAGTAGAGTTGAGCCTGAAAAGTGGAGTGTCTTGCTCAGGCTGAGTTTCTTCCTGATCAGCCTTGTGGTTTGGGGGAAATATTGATGACTCGTGGTTTGTGAGCCTGTAATCCATTCCCCCATGAATCACGATGTTCCCACCAGGTTCTGTGAAATTATTTTATAGAGCTGTAAATAAAGACAAAGTCAAACTCTTTCAGGCCATGTACGAGATCCTCCTTGCTTCAGCATTGGCTCTGAAAACCTTCTTTGCCTTCCTCAGCATCTTTCTCGTGAGCCAGTCCTTCTGATGTGGTGGTTTACTTCTGGCTCTAACTGAACCGTGCTGTCTGGATGCACAGATGGTTAGAGCTCTGGGACTCCTGCCCCTAGCACAGAGCTTTGCATTTGGCCAGCGCTGATGCATGTATCTCCCCTGAACATCCAGGCCACCACAGGCAACTGTGGGATGCTCATTGTTGAATCCATATGCAGCCCCTGTGGATAAAAATGGTCCCTTGCCCCCCTTTTGGAAATGCTTCGTAGTCCCTAATTTGCTTTCATAGAGCATATGTGTAATAAAATATTTTCCTTCCCTGTAATCTTCAAACGAGATGGTCTAACAATATGGAAAAAACACCTAGAGTGTGCAATCAAGTTTCAGATGAAAGAGATTCAAGCACTTCTTGTGATCTCCTATTAAAGGCCCCTGTACATTGTTTGATAACAATGAGTAAGAAATAATTCCTTCCTCTACAGAGCTTACAAGAGATGGCAAGAGATAGACATGCCCACGACAGTTGATTTTTATCAGCTAGATCATGGTAGTTAGTGTGGAACCCTGAACGAGGGTGATTGGTTCCAACCAGTTCCACAGAGATGTGGCAGTGAATGGTGACCTTGAAGAACAGGTGGATTTGACACGAGGCGTCAAAGGACAAGGAGTAGCAGGAGGAAGAGATAAAGTAGGCAAAGATGCAGACTTGCCAGAGGCTATTTGTAGCTAAGCCCGAGGAGAGTTAGGCAGGTAAAGAATGTCAGGGAAAATGTGCTGAAAGAGAAGACAACGAGCCTTCATTTTTCGGGGGGGGGGGGATTTTTTTGATATCTCAAGGATGTGGCAGCTTCTAGATCCCCAGGAGGTGAAGCTGGCAGAACCCGCTGTTGTGTGATGCTGTCGGGGCCAGAAGTGGGAAGGTTGTGGCTGCTACTGAGCGAGAACCCAGGACCACAGAGCTCCATGGGACTGCTGGGCAGTCAGCCTGGGCCTGGTGTCCACCCTCCCGTGGGAAAGCAGAGCGGTTGCCCTGTCCTCATACACAACCTAACACAAGTCTCTGGACAGTTGATTCATCCAGAGGACAACTGGATGCCACAGGGAAAGGAAAACAAGGTAAACAAGAAATGTGCAAATTAATAAGCTTACGTTCTAGATAGGGGAGATGTAACACCAACATAAATAACAGCTTGTTTGTTTCATGGGCACAGGGCTAGGAAACTTTTACTGAGCACAAGTACAAAGCCAGAAAGCAGAAACTCCAAGTTTAATAGAATACTTTCCTTTAAGGATCTCCAGGTGGAAAGATGTGTACAGAAACAAATTGCAAAGGGCACCTGGGTGGCTCAGTTAAGCATCTGCCTTCAGCTCAGGTCATGATCCCAGGGTCCTGGGATATAACCCAAAGTCTGGCTCCTGGCTCAACAGGGAGCCTGCTTCTCCCTCTCTCTCTGTCTCCTCCCACACTTGTGAACATGTGGGAGAGCTTTGTCTCTCCCTCTCAAATAAATTTTATATGTATACACACACACACACACACACACACACACACATATATATATATATATATATATATATATATATATATATATATATATAAAGAAACAAATTGAAATTTAATAGAAGGGTTTTCAAGGACTTTTGTTTCAGGACACCTCCACGCCCTTAAAAATTGTTAAAGACCCTCAAAGACATTTTATTTATATGGATTATATCTATCACTATTTTTCATATTAATAATTAGAAGGAAAAACATTGAAAATATTTGCTTATGAAATTTATTTTTAAATGGCAAAGCTCATCACACCTTAGTTTCAGAGTGGTGATACCATCCCATCTCATGTAGCCTCTAGAAAACTCCACTCTATACCTGTGAGGAGATTAGAATGAAAAAGGCAAATCTTATTTTACTGTTTTCAAGAAAACAGTACGGACCTCACAGATCCCCCAAAGCATGTGGGGAACTATTGTCAGCTTCTTGGACACCAACTTGAGAATCATCATAATAGGACAAGAGCTCTAATAGGAAAAAAAAATGGGTATACTGTCACTGGACCCCAAATTATGGAACTGTGTATGCAGTTTGAAATACATGGATTACTAAGAAATGATAGAGGTTTCAGCCACACATTATCTCATTTAGCATTCAAACAACCATATCAGATGTAATTTAATACCTGTATTTTACAGATGGGAAGCCTCTGAAGGGTTATAAATACACTAGTCAGAGATAAGCAACAAGTTAGTGGCAAATCTGGAATCCAAACCAGACCCGTCTTACCCCCAATTCACTACCATGATTCCATCCAGCAGGTCAGTATATAATTAAATAGCAACATCCAATCCTTAATTAGTCCTTACTATTCACAAGTCCCTGAGCTAAGCTTTTTATGTCTACTACTTGTCCCGTTTAATTCTTACAACCTTAGAAGGTAAGTGCTATTATTATCCTTATTTTATACATGGGTGGTCCTGGAATCATGGTCAAGTCACAAGTCTGAAGTTATAAAATTAGAGAGTAGTGGAGCTAACGTAAGTATCCAGATCTTTCTGATGACAAAATTAAATTCTTGCAGTAAAACTCTGCTTCCTAGAAGAGTAACTATCCTTTCTTGTATTTTTTCCAAAGATTTTATTTATTTATTTATTTATTTATTTATTTATTTATTTTTATTTATTTATTTAGAGGCGGTGGGGAGCAGAGGAGGGAGGGGAAGGGGAAAGATTCTCAGGCAGACTCCCAGCCCAGCATGGATCCAAGTGGGGCTCGATCCCACAACCCTGAGATCATGACCTGAGCCCAAAACCATGAGTCAAATACTTAACTGCCTGAGCTGAACAGATCCCTAAGAAGAGTGACTATTCTAATAAAATAATCATAAAATTATAGCTAAGATGCATCATGCACAAAATCTATGTTAAAAAAATAAAGAAAAACAACTCATTCTCAAAAACACACACCAGTTTTCTATGTTTATTCTGATTTTGTATGTGTGTCATTGTTGAAGATTCAAAATGCCAGAGAATCAAAGTAGTGAGGGACCCAAATGGCATATGAGCACAGGAAAGAAAAGGGAAAAAAAAAAATTGATGGAGAAGCCATGGGTCGGGAAGAGAGCAGACATAAGCCATGTATACGGTGAGGGTTGGGTTGGAAATGGGATCCATAGGACTGATCTGTGTACTGGAGGAAATAGTTAGCTGGGGTTTGAAAAGAACTATGCCTCTAATATTAAAAAAAAAAAAAAATCAATATTCTTTATGTCATTCAAAAAGGACACTGGTCCAATTTCGATCCACCGTATTCTTTCTTTGCTTCTGCGCTCAATTTGACTACAAAGTGGATTTCTCCGCCCATAGCTCTAACCAAGGAGGATGCCTCAGTTTCTGCTCCCAGTGGCAAAATGTCACGAGGGTCGGCCATCTGCAATGCAAATTGCCAGGCTTTGGCATCCAAGATTGATGTCCCCGTAAGAATGTACTTAGTCGCTGGGCTGGAGCTGAGTGGAAGCGACACAGCTCTCTTCCCAGCCTCGAGTGCTTGTCAGGGGTAACAAAGCAGGGCGGAGGGAGATATGAGCCATGTGCCCTTTTGGCATCATCCATTAACAGCACGTGGTATTAATGCATCTAAATTTGGTTGGGGCCACCAAGTCTGGGCTGAGGGCAGATGGCATACCCGAGCTGGGGCAGAGGGCAAGGGGACTTTCCACAAACTATTCTGGAGACTCGTGAGAAGATGCAGAGCGCCCTGACAGGCAGAGCACCTGTCTGGTTCAGACTCTGATTTACATTCCCGGCGTTTCTGGGCAGCTCAGGGCGGTGTCCGGTGGTCTTCGGGCAAGGACCAGAGTCCCCCAGGGAAGCCAATTCTGACTGCTGAGAACCAGCCATGTGCTCGCAGCGCAAGAAGGCATGGAACTTGAAACTGAGCCAGGCCCCTTAGGTGCAAGAAATTCACAAGAATGCCTGGAAATGATCTGGGAGAAAAAAAAAAAAATTAGAAATCCATCTGAAACTCATCTTTTCCTTTATATGGTAGTTGTTGCAATTTGGGGGGAAAAAAAACCACAACACAATACTTTCATTCAATCCATTACTGTCTGTGGAGAGTGATTTGCTGGCAGTGTTGTGTGAGGAGGAAACTCTCTTCTGCCAGGGACCCGGAGATCACAGTTGTGCAACCATGTCTTGGCTCATTTGCTAGTGAATCGTTCCTTAGAGGACTGTTTCTAAGTACCCCAGGAGAAAGAAAACATACAGCAGTGTGAAATAAAGTATAACGATGTATCTCCTTCGGTAATTATAAATCATAGGATCGATACAGAAAATAAGGTATTGGAAGGGGAAAAATAACTTCTTTGGGTGGGGCGTCTGGGTGGCTCAGTGGGTTAGACTACTGCCTTCCGCTCAGGTCATGATCTCTGGGTCCTCTGATCGAGTCCCACATCAGGCTCTCTGCTCAGCAGGGAGCCTGCTTCCCTTCCTCTCTCTCTGCCTGCCTCTCTGCCTACTTGTGATTTCTCTCTGTCAAATAAATAAATAAAGTCTTAAAAAAAAACCAAAACTTCTTTGGGGAGTTACCAAATATCTAAATATCTAGAAGTAATGGCTGTGAACATTCTTAAATACTAAATAAATAGTCATACTGTGTATGACTTCCTAAATACATACATAGGCACAGAGCTTATAACATAGAAGGGACACGCTGTAATTGCAGACACCAGGATATAACAATTTTCTTTTTTTAAAGATTTTGTTTATTTATTTGAGAGAGAGAGAGAGAGAAAGTGAATGAGTGGGTGAGGGGTAGAGGGAGAAGCAAACTCCCTGGGGAGCAGGGAGCCTGATGCGGGGCTCGATCCCAGGAATCCAGGATCATGACCTGAGCCAAAGGCAGATGCTTAATTGGCTGATCCACCCAGGTGCCCCATAACAATTTTCTATCATCACTTTTATCAGCTGATGCACATTGGATTGTACCCATGCACCATGATCAGTCCCCTTCTCCCAGAGCTGTGCACTTAGATTTATCTTGCTATTAAAAAATACCATCAATATTACTGTGCTTTTATCTTTAGCTATTTTTCTGGTTAAATGGTTCTATTTGTAAATAGAGTTATTTGGGGATAATTTTTTACTCATTTTCTTTTGGCCTTTCTCCTTTGTCCTCCTAACCCCCAGATCCCTTAAATAAAATGACTTGGAAGAACTGTTGTTTTTTGGCCAGCTTAAAGTTACAACATTTCTACCAAAATTCAAATTCTGGCCACCTTGGGAGCATGCAGAAGTAAAAGGATGTGGTTAATGATGAGATCCTGGCATTGCTTTTTTTTTTTATTCCTACCATTTGCAGGTTGAGTTCCCATATCCATTAGTGCATGTACTACTGTGTGTGAACATGTTGTCCCAGAAACTCATTAATAAATTGGCCCCTTGGACTTGGAAAAGTGTTTTTCCATATAAATAATATTAAAAAATATATATGTAAGGCTCCCAGGAGAGTGAAACAAGGCTTACAGAACCCTAGCAATAATGATATTTAACATTATTGAGCACCTTCTATATGGCAAACAATTTATATACATCATCTCTCATCTGGTATAACCCCTAAATTATTTATAGTTGTAATTTTTCACTGTAGACAGTATAGAGCTTTTTTTAAAAATTTTATCATCATAAGTATATTTACTTTCTCAATTTCATAATGTATTAGAGGAAATAAAATATTTCAAAATTTGCTATGTAGTTAATCTCTGTTATTTTATACCCCTCCAGCACTAAAAATAAAAGGTAGTGAGATTGTATGGGAAAGAGTGTTTATTTACCAAGAGAGTTAGTATTTGAGGTAGAAGGTGGTCCTGTGAAGACTCTAAAGAGGCCCCCTGAAGTACTTATAAGGACATTACTGAGAGCCAAGACCAAGGATGATCCTAACTGTTCACTATGTTGAATATTTTTAATAATTTATGAAATTTTATTCCTTCACTGAACAATTAACATAAGGTCTACTTATGTTTGTTTATTGTCTGCCTGTGATAATGAGTGGGCCTTCAGAGACTCCTGGATTAAAAGCAGACTCTCTTCTTTCAATCAAGAAAAATATTCTGGGGGCACTTGGGTGGCTCAGTCAGTTAAGCCTCTGACAGTTGGCATCAACTCCAGTCATGATCTCATGCGTCGTGGAATAGAGCCTCTCACTGGACTCCACACTCAGCTCAGAATCTGCTTGAAGATTCTCTCCCTCTGCCCCTCCCCCACTCACATGCACACTCTCACTCTCTCACACTCTCTTTCTCTAAAATAAATGAATAAATAAATTAATTAAATATTTTTAAAAAGAAAAGAAAAATGATTCCTACGTAATAAGACTCTATAGTGGTAATTAGCTTACAGTAAACTCCCATTAATGTTTCATACATGTCTGTAAATTTATAAACACACATGTATTTAATTAATAGTGGCTCCCTCTCCACCAAAAAAATGCTTCTCTGATTCTCTTGACTTCTTTTATTTCTGTTTCTCCTATCTCCTCCCAGTGTTCCATCCCACCTCCTTCTTTGCCTCCTTACTTTGGTTTCATGTCTTCATGGTCTCCTCCATCTCTCTTCTTGGCTCAGTGGAAGAATAGACGAGAGAGGACAGGAGCAAACATCCTGTTGGGGGCCCAACTCCATGCTCTTTAATGTCCCAGGACTTCTAAATAACTTCTAAGTTTTGTAGAAGCCTCTTTTCTGATTATGTAGAGTTAATATTGTTTTTAAGTGACTTTAAAAAGTAATAATAAAAACATGCATATCTACATAAAACACTTTATTTCATCTTCAACCATGGAAATTACCCAAGGAACAAAAGATGCAAACTACATCTAAATATATTATCAAAGATTTTCAGTTTCATGTTTTTTAAAATGGTGCAATGATATACAGAACTTGCCAAGGATAATGTCAGAGTCTTCTTTGATTTTACTATTATTTCCCAATAGTTTCATCACCCATACTGAGTTCCCAAGAAATAGTTTTGATAATTATTATAAACTACATGTTTGTGCTCCTCCCCATACATATGTTGAACCCCTAATGAGATGGTATGTGGAGGTCAAGCCTTTGGGAGATGATTAGGTTTAGATGAGGTCATGAGAGTCCAACCTTGTTGATGAGATCCATGTCCTTGTAAGAGAAGGAAAGACAAAGAGCTTGTTCTCTCCTGGCCATGCATGGCCACTGTAAGAAGGAAGCCATCTGCAAACCAGGAAAAGGGTCTCACCTGGAGCCGAATCAGTCAGCACCTCAACATTGAGCTTCTCAGCCTCCACATAGGTGAAGAATAAATATTCGTTGTTTAAGTCTTCCAGTCTGTGGTGCTTTTTCCAGAGCAGCCTTAGATAACTAGGACAATGGTTGTCCTTCACCTACTTTTTCCCCAAAACTATCAACTTAGTTTTCATAGTAGCAGCAACTCATTCTCATATTTCATCCATTTATATATTCATTAAAATATGGCCTTGCAAAGACAATACACCTGAAATACACAGATTTCAAGCAAACACAACTGATTTTTGGTCAGCATAATATTCAAGAATGATACTCTTCCAAATTTTGCTATTGAGCAGAAGGGTGCTGGCCCACTAAGTAATCTTTTCTGCCCAGAAACACATGTGCATAGGGAAAGTGTTTGATAACCTTAAACTCCCATGGAGTCGGGTTCAAATCTTCTACTCCTTCTTTGACTTTGGAAGTGCCAGAGAAGGAAAGGTTATGTTCTCAGAGGAGGAATGATTGAGAAAGGAATTACTAAATCCTTCCATATGAGGTAGCATACATCCTCACCCTATTCTTAGCAGAAGCAGGTATGTATCCAATGGGAGATAAAATAGTGTAAGGAGGATCCATGAGACAGGAGTATGGAAGGACCAGGAAGAAGAGGTGGATGTGTCAATCAAAATGGCTGTCCAGGTGGAACATAAACCTTCAGTAAAGGGGGATAAGGGAAACCGCCAATAGAAGGAGGTATTGACAAGTAACCCTCATAAAGAATGGGTTGGTTGGAGCCAGTCCTGCCATGATGGAGGTCAGAGAACTTCTATAATAAAATCTTTATCACAAAGTGAGAGATGAACTCAAGAAGGCCTAGGAAATGCCCAACAACTAGAGGAGAATGAGAGCAGCAAAGAAAATGCTGACTTTATAAAGAGAGCATAATGAATGACTGTGATGCGTTAGCATGGGTATGCTGAATTTGAAGTCCATTCATTTCCTTTAATACTCAATAATAACTTGTCAGTTAGGAGTCTTTAATTCAAGATGGTATTTAATAATTTTAATAATTCTATGAAGGCAGTACAGTTACCATTCCTATTATTAGCTGATGGATCTGAGCCTTGCAGATTTTTAATAACCCAACACAAATAGCCTGAAATACCAACCAAGGTCCCTGACCCTAGACCCCTTGCTAAGAACTGCTCTTATACTTTGTACTGTCAGGATGAGTATATACATTGAAGATTCTGATTTCTTTAACTCTTAATTTGGATGGTAGGAGGAATAGAGGCATTTTGAGGGACAGAAAAGTTGAAGGAAGTGCCCCTGGTTGTCCCTTGGTATATAGCCAAAGGCATTCCCCTTTTGCCTGGCAGAAAGAGTGGATTCTAAATTCCTCTCCTCTCTCTCAATGGTCTCTATTAGAGATTCCGACAGTTACTAGATAAAGTTAAAGACTCATGTAGTGATCTTCACACTAATTGGACTGTAATGTATAGCCTCGGTCAAGCACATCTTTCCCAGCACTTCTCTCCGCAGACGGCAATCAAGCCATTTACAGAAGATGCATTGGCTGCCAAGACCCTAGAGCAACCTTAGGCTGCACTGGCCTTTTAGTGGAAAACACAATTAATTTTTATGCTGAAGGGCAATTAAGACCAGGGTTAAAATAAAAATCTTTTGGAACATAGAATGTCAAAGATTAGATAGGAAATGTTTTTCCCACCTATATATCAGAAGCCCAGGAGCATACCAATTTCTGGATACTCCCAGTCAAGTTGCCAAATTTCTGTTTCATTTCGGTAAATGTGAATTGAAATGAATAGCTGTGTTAGCCATGTTGCTATCCTGAAAGGAGATCACTTACATCAACTCCTTTACCAGCAGTAGTTCTGAAAACCACATGTGTGCCTGGACACCTGTTACATTGATACATTTGTAGAAACAACTACACAGATTTTTTGAACACATGCACACATCCATGGATAACACACCATGTGTTACAAGTTGCTCTAGCTAATTTCAGCTCAGAGAAAATCTTCCTAGAAAAAAGTGTTTTTGTTTAAATAAAAGGACACACCAAAAGCAGGGGGAAGACACTTCTTTTCCACATCATTTAGAAAAGCAGAGATGTAGTAATTGCGTGATTAATTGGAAGGGAAAAAATGTAGTAGTGGAGATAGCCTAGGGGTGGATTTGGGGAAGTAAATTAAAGCTACATCTGGTCACTTACTTTACAAGTCTTCTAATACTAGTCATTCAGTTAGACTCACTGACTCTGCTGGTTCTGGGGATTTCCTTTTCAGTGAATTTTCTGTTCACATTTATTTTCACATTTTTAAAATGGGTATATGTTTTCTTAACAATTTATAGAAGATTTTATAAAATATATATTCTGGACACTAATTTTGATTGAGTTCATTCATGGTAACTACCTTTTACCAGGCTGGTTGTCTCATTACAGCAACACATGATTAGAATATGTATAATCTTGATATAAATGTACCTTGGTCCCATCCATTTGGGCTGTAATGCTATAAGGCATATTATATTTTATAGGTATTGTATACATATATTACAGCATACTATAAAGCTATAATGTAATGCTATAATGCAGAAATGTTATGAGATACACATGAGGGTGTTCCCTACAGCATTGTTTGTAATAAGAGCTAATTCTTTCCAAGGACTTATTATTTCCCAAGAACACTTTTAAACTTTTCATTTGTATTACGTAATTTAATCTTCAAAATGACTCTGTGTGGCTTGTACTATTGTTATACCCATATCAGTAAACCAAGGCACAGCAGTTAAATACTTTTCCCAAAATAACAGAGGAAATAGAAGTAACCCAATATGGATCAGAGCCCAGGAATTCTGGCTTTAGAGCCCACATTTAAAGCCAATATGCCAAACTGTCATCAGTATAGGACTGAATACATAGATTGTATTTGATTATTCAATGAAATATCCATTCTGTTAAATGGTAGATTTGCATAGATCAGCATAGGTAGATGTCAAAATATAATACAAAAGCAAAGTAAAGCTAGTTTTAAAAAGAAATATATAAAAGGAATATATGATTTAAAGAAGATATAAAACTATTATATAGATATATTCACATACATATTTTGTTTATGAATTCATATGCAAAAATATGCAAATATGACTAGCATTAACACATGTCAACCACAAAAGAGAAGCAACCTCTTTAGAAGAGGAAAATGAAAGATAATAAATATATTTCTTTCCTTAAAAAATAATAAAGCTGAAGCAAATATGGCAAAATATTATATCTGTTAAATCTGGGAAGTGGGTACAAGAATAACCAATATATTATTTTCTCCACTTTCATGTTTAAAATGTTTCATAAATCAAAATTTTAGAGGACACAAAGAGGTAAGATGTGAGGGTCCTTTGTAAAAGCTATCATGATATACAAATGGAACTAATTTATGTTATAATCATCAAAAGGGAAGTGAAAGGGTTTGATTTACAAATGGGGAGTAAAGACTTCTGAAAATTCACTTCCCTATACAAGCAATATGAACTTAATTATTTAAGGGCTTACAACAATTTAAGAAAATGTTTATTTAAGAAAAGCAACTGTATTTTCATAAAGAAAATTTAACTTGTCATAATCCCATCACTCTTCACAACAAGATAGCTTTGAAAAACAATAGTCTCACAATTGTAATAGCTGTGAAATCAAAAAGTCCAATAGGCACTGGAGTAGCCAAAACATTTTGGGAGTCCCTAAAAGCCATAGAGAACTATTTGCAGCTTGCTGAAAAGTCCACTGCTAGTGCTTGTCTACTTAACTTGGAAACCACTCTCCGTGAATAACCCTAGCCTGCCGAGTACTTGATGAAAAGAACCAGTAGCAATTGTTTAACATCACAATACCTGGAGGAAGTGATATTAGTCAGAGGTAAAAGCTTAGGCCTTTCCCCTGGCTCTGCACAATCAGGAAGGGAAGGCTAATGCAGGGTAGTAGACTGCCAGCCAGATCACTGAAGACATGCCCAGCAGAGCCTTTTGTCACAAACTGAGAGACTTACTGGTTCAAAGCACTGAAGTAAATTTCTGTCTAATCATTAGCTTACCACTCAGATAAGTGAGCAGACGTTAGTTACCACAAATGATAAAGAATACAAACTTTAAGGAAATAGTCAAGGAAAAGCACTAAAAAACAATAAAACAAATAGCAACAACAACAAATGATGGTGGGAGAGTGACTCTGGCTTCTAGAAGTGACATGTTACATTTTTTTTTTTAAATGTTCACTTGCCAATAAAATTTACAAAAATAAATGAAGAAATGGAAAGTATAACTCATACACAGGAAATAGGAGGAAAATTTAATATACTGACTATAGAAACTCAGATGTTGGATTTACTAAATTTTAAGTCAGCTATCATAAAAGTGTTCAAAGAGCTAAAGGAAAACACACAGAATGAATTCAGGGAGAGAATGAGAATTATGTGTCACCAAATAAAAAGATCAGTGAAGAGATAAGTATAAAAAAAAAAAACAGAAGTTCTATAGTGGTGGGATGCCTGGGTGACTTACTCGGTTAAGCTGCTGAATTGATTTTGTCTCAGGTCATAATCTTGTTTTCCTGGAAACAAGCCCTGTGTTGAGCTCTGTGCTCAGTATGGAGTCTGCTTTAGGTTTCTCTCTCTCTCACGCTGACTCTTCTCTCAAATAAATAAGTCAATCTTTTTTTTTTAAATGAAATTCTGTAGTGGGAAAGTATAATAACTAATATAATATATTCACTAGATGGACTCCTCAGGGGATTAAAATGACCTAAGGAAGAATCAGAAACACAAAGACAGGTCAATTAATATCATACAATATGAAGAATAAAGTGAAAAATAACAGACTTTGGAGAATTATGGGACACCACTAAGCATGCCAACAAATGAAAACTGGGAGGTCCAGAAGGAGGGAGAAAGAGAAAAGAGTAGAGAGAATATCTGAAGCTATAATAGCTCCGAACTTCCCAAATTTGGAAAAAAAAAAAAATTCTTCAATCCAAGAAGCTCATTGGATTCTGAATGGAATAAATCCACACATAGAAATATCTTAGTCAAATTGTTGAAGGCAGAAACAGGGAAATGATCTCGAAGTAAAGAGAAAGACAACATATCCTCTGCAAAAGATCTCAGTAAGATAACAGTTGAAATTTCACTGGGAATAGGAAGGCCAGAATGTGACAGAATGGTATATTAAAGAGCTGAACTAAAAGACTGTCAACTAAGAATTCTATATCTAGCAAAATTATCCTTGAAAAATAAAGAGGAAATTAAGACATTCCCAAATAAAATTTAAAAAGTTAATTCATAAGTATATCCACTCCACAAGAAAAAATAAAGAGATATTTGCAAGCAGAAATGAAAGGATATTAAACAGTTTCAACTCCATATGAAGAAATAAAGAGTACTGGTAGAGGTAAACACGTAGGTAAATATAGAAGACATTACTAATGTATTTTCAATTGTAACACTTTCCTTATACCATCTTATTAAAGATGCATAAAGGAATTACTAAAAACCAAGTTGACAGGCTTATTATGGATATGCATAAATGGGAGATATTGTAGCTTTGGTTCCAGACCACTCCAATAAAACAAATATTACAATAAACTGACTCAAATGAATTTTTTGCGTTACCAGTGCATATAAAGTTATGTTTACATTATAGTGTTGTTTTTTCAGTGCAAAAGAATTATGTCTAAAAAAGGGTACATACCTGAATTTAAAAATCTTTTCTTGCTGAAAAATGTTAACCATCAACTGCACTTTCAGCAAATCATAATCTTTTGACTTTGGGAAGTTATGCTCAATATTGATGATTGCTTACTGATCAATGTCCTGATGTCTGAAGACTGTGGTGGTTGTGACAATTTCTTAAAATGAAATGGCAGTGGAGTTGGCTGCATTGATTGACTCTTCTTTTCATGAATATGACTGATTTCTCTATAGCATGGGATGCTGTTTGATAGCATCTTACCTACTATAAATATATTTTAGTGAGGAATGCACTTTAAAAGTTAAGATAGCAGCCTAGGACTCTTGTGACAGTTAGCCAAGTTGTGAATGGAAAAGAAAAGTTCTTAAAGGAAATTCACAGTGCTCCTCCAGTGAACACACCAATAATAAGAAAATGAAACAACCTTATTGCTAATATGGAGAAAGTCTTAGCAGTCTGGGTAGAAGATCAAACAGCCACAACATTCTCTTAAGCCAAAGGCTAATCCAGAGCAAGGCCCTCCTCACTCTTTTCAGTTCTATGAAGGCTTAGAGAAGTGGAAAATCTCCATAAGAAAATTCTGAAGCTAGCAGAGGTTGGTTCACAACGTTCAAAAAAAAAGAAACCAATTTCAGCGGTACCTGGGTGTCTCAGTTGGTTAATTGTCTGCATTCAGCTCAGGACATGATCCCAAGGTCGTGGGAACAAGCTCTAAATCAGGCTTCCTGCTCAATGGGGGACCTGCTTCTTCCTCTCCCTCTCTGCTCTCTGCCCCCACTTGTACTCTCTTTCTCAAATAAATAAATAAAAATCTTAAAAGAAGGAAAAAAAGCCATCTTCATAACATCAAAGTGCAAAGATGAAGCAGCAAGTTCTCATATAGAAGCTGCAGTAAGTTCTCCAGAAGATCTAGTGGAGATCATTCTTAAAGGGGGCTCCACTAAACAACAGATTTTTCAGTGTAGAAGAAATAGCCTTACTTCAGAAAAAGATACCATCTACAGCTTTCATAGCTGAAGAGGAGAAGTCAGTGCCTGGCTGCAAGGCTTCAAAGGATAGGCTGACTCTCTTGTTAGGGGTTAATGCAGCTGCTGACTTTAAGATGAAGTCAGTGTTCATTTAGCATTCTGAAAATCCTCAACTCTTAAAAATTATGCTAAATCCACTGTGCCTGTGCTCTATAAATAAAACTACAAAGGCTGGATGAAAACCCATCTGTTTACAACATGGTTTACTGGCTATTTTAAGCCCACTGTTGAGATCTATTGCTCAGAAACAAAGATTCCTTTCAAAATATTACTGCTCACTGACAATACACCTGGTCACCTAAGAGCTCTGGTGGGGATGTACAGTGAGATTAATTATTGTTTTGTTTCATTTTTTTTTTTTGCCTACAAACACAGCATCCATTCTGCAGCCAACAGATCAAGGAGTAATTCTGACATTCAAGGTTTTTCTTCACAAAACACATTTTGTAAGGCTATCACTGCATAGATAGTGACTCCTCTAATGTATTCAGACAAATTGAAAAGCTGGAAAAAGTCACCATTCTAATTGCCATTGAGAACTTTGGTTCATGGGAAAAGGACTTTAATTATTGCCACTGATTTCTTATTATTTTGTCATTTTCCCAAACTTTTTATTTAACATATTGTTTGTTATTTGACATTTCTAAATTTTATTTGGGTAAAATAAAAGTTTTCCATTAATGGTAAACTCACACTCACACACACACACACACACACCCTACAATGCAGATACTAGACACTTACAGTTGGTATGTCAGTAACAGATAATAATATAAAAATAAGGAACACTGCAAAATTTTAAGAACATTTTTAACAAGAAATAGCTTGCTCAATTTGCATACACACAAAAGATACCTAACTCATACACATACAACAGGAGAGTTGACTAATGTATCAGAGAAGACTCCAAAAGACATTGATCTACAGATTTAGGGTTAATCTAATAAAAATATCATGAAGTTTGAATGATGTGTTATTGTTGTTTAGGGTATTTTGCAATTGTTTTTAAAAAGTAGTCAAAATTCATTTAAATAAATATTAAATTATTTGTGCAAACTTATAATATGTGCTTGTATGTTTCAAAATAGTATACCAAAATGCTCAAGTCAAACAAAAATGGCTTTATTATTTTATATGTTTGTATCCAAAGGCACCTGGGTGGTGCAGTGAGTTAAGCATCTAACTGCACTTAGAGGGAGTCTACTTGAGATTCTCTCTCTCCCTCTGCCCCTCCCTCCTGTGCCCTCCCTCTCTCTCTAAATTAATAAATCTTTAAAAAAATTATGAAAAAAAATGCTTGTATCCATACCAAATTTCAGTGTTTGAAATAATATTGGACCTTCTATTTAAATAAAAATACAATACTTATCTCATCCAATTCTATATTGTTTGATGATGGGAAAATAATATATTCATAAGAATTATCTTTAATAACACTATTAGAAAAATGCTATCTGAAAATTGTAATGCTATGTCTACTTGAATAAAAGCAATTCCAACATCAATTAAATAACAATATCTAAACCAAAAAAAGTTAAGTCAAAAAAACAATGAACACTGAACAAAATAAAATTAAATAAAATTTTTAAAAATTACATTAGGGACACCTGGGTGGCTCAGTGGATTAAAGCCTCTGTCTTCAGCTCAGGTCATGATCTCAGAGTCCTGGGATCAAGCCCCATATTGGCTCTCTGCTTGGCAGGGAGCCTGCTTCCCCTTCTCTCTCTCTGCCTGGCTCTCTGCCTACTGGTGATCTCTGTCTGTCAAATGAATAAATAAAATCTTTTAAAAAATCACATTAAAGACGGACAGAAACACATGCAGATGTTATGCTGTGCTTGTGGGAGTTCAGGACCGGGCTGTGGTGAGTTCAGTTAAACCCTGAATGCTTGGGCCCTTGTAGCCTGGCTCTTCTCCTTCCTGGGGGTGCTGATGATCCAGGGGTTCTCTGACACTTACTGGGCCTCTGTGGGCTGCTGGTGGAGGAGCAGGAGTAAAAGGGCCACTTGGGAAAGCCTGGAAGTTGGACTCTGCTTTGGCCAACATTTGCCTGTTGTGATCATTTTCCTTCCGTAACTCCTTGAGGTTTCTCTCCGTCAGCCATCCTGCTTTCTTGAGCAGTTTTCTCATGGAAGAGGAACCCCTTTCAATAGTAGGAGGTATTTCTCTCCAATGTTCTGCCCATATTTTACATCATCTTGTAGAAGTTACAAAACTGATACAGGGGTTTCATGTTTCTACACGTGTTGGGAAGTTTCTTCTCAATTTCTAAGCAGTGCATTTCCTCCTCAAACAATTTTCTCTGAAGTTGAATGATGTATTCTTGATATAATTTAGGCAGAATTTGAAGCTTCAGCTTCAGCTGCTGAATTTTGCTTTCAAGCTGTGAATTTTCAGGCTGTAAAGATGCTTCCTCTATTTGGGGACTTGCTGTTTGTCCTATAAGCTCTTCATTCACTTGCTTTTCTTCCCACAATTGTCTGGCTAGTTCCTGGTTTTTCTCTTCAGCACTTTGAAGGGACACATTGGAATCAACATCATCAGTGACACCCTTCCCTTCAGATCACCCTCTGACAGATGGCTGGGGTGATTGTCATTTTCTGTTCGCTCTTTTGTTCAACTTTGCAGTTGACACGACCCAAATGATCTCGAAGGAGCTCAAGCCAGGAGATGATCCTCAGCCGGTTTTCACCCACCGGCATTAACTGGCTGACTTTATCTTTCAGGGCCTGTTGTAATCCTGGTTTGACTGTTCTAGCCTTTCTTCCTCCTGCTCCTTTTCCTGGAGTCTCTGCTTCCATTTCACAGTTTCTTGGGCAAGCTATTCTGGACTTTCTAGAAAATGAGTATTTTCATACAAATCATCCCATGATTTTCTTCAGAAGTTGTTCTCCATCCTTCTCTGATGTATTTAAGATGGGTCTGTCACCAGTCACTTGGGAAAGTTTAGGATGCTGGCTCTTCTGTGAATGTTTCAGAAAGTCAACAGTGTCCTGAAGTGACAGCTTGCTCTGGTTTGGTTTCATTGCTGATAAGCACAAGGTTTCTAATGTGGGAATATCGGCCTCCACTTCAGGCAGCCCTAGAGTTTCATCAGCTTGTGTTATTGATCCCATATTTTCACTACCTTTTCCCAGACTTCAGCTTGGGCAAAAGATATTTGCCTAGCACCTTCACACTTCTTAAAATGTGTCTTCTCTTCACTGTCAAAACCAATAAGATTGTACATACCAGGGTCTCCCAGGGAAACTCATGGATATCTGGGACGTGTCTCCAGCTTTTGGAAATCAACCCACGGGTGCTCTAGGACCAACTGGAAAGTGGATCAGATGGCAGGCAGGAGGACATCCATGGCTGTGTAGGGTTCCACAGCTCTACCTCAAGGCCAGTGTTCTGTGGTTCTCAACCGATGGCTCAGAACCTTGGGGGGTGCCCTGTCTCTGAGGTAAACAGGTACCTGACCACCAGCGGAGAAAAAAAAAAAAAAAAAAAAGTGCTGTGGGAGGAGGAGGCCAACTAACTTCTAGAAAACAGTTCTGCATAACTTCACCCTGAAATAGAAAGTTATATCAATTATAGGGGCAGTGGGGAAGGTGCAAAGGACTGATTGCAGCCTGGAGCCCAGCCACTCTAGACCCACATGGCCCTAAGGCAAACCTAGGGTGTCAAGGATGGGCCAGACCATATCCCTTTCTGTGCACAAGAGTAGGTCAGGGCAGGGTGGTAGGGGACCCATCCCTGAGTGGGGCTACTTCTCCTGATTTTAAAACTTCCTTCTGCTGCTGGAAGCATGGCTCAGTTCACAAAGATCCCAAGGATATATCTCCTGTGATGCTCCCTTTCCTTTGTGTGAGATCACATTGGGCAGGCAGATGCCCAGGAGTGAAAGGTCTCCCCAAAGGTATTAACAAACCTGGATTCCAAACTTAATAAGTCTGGAGAAATGAGTTGGAACTGGCAGAGTCATATAACTTCAAGGATTTTCTGTGGAGCCAATACAACCCTGTTCAGTTGAAATATTCCTGAAAGTAGGTGACTCTGCTCCAAGGGTGACACAGTTACTCAGGCTCCTTCACTCATGTGGCCTTTTGTCTTCAGACTCTATGCCCAATATAGGTCCCAGGAGGGTCTCTGGTCCATCTTCAGTTGAGGGTCATCTTCAGAAGCGGACCTCTGGGGAGGAAGCAGGTCTTTCTTTGGGTTTAGTTTGCCACCTTTTATTTCATTAAACCCTGTCCCACTGTCCTGGCACCTCTCTGGCAGATCCAGCTCAAAGCCTTCTTTTCCATTCCCATCATAAACAACTTGACCTCAGTCTCTCAGAGAGAGACAAGAGAACAGTCAGCCGAGGCCAGCCTGGGGTTCCTGAGGACTGCCAATGTTCAGACCACAGGGGCTCCACGAGAGGAGCTGACACTGGCTCTGACCAGGCTGATGGTGCTGGGAGGAGATAGCCAAATGCTCACAGAGAGAGATGATGTTTCTTTTCCTCTTTTTTAATTAGATGATTTTTTTTTTTTAGGAGGAGTTTTAGGTTTAAAGACAGAAGTGAGCAGAAAGCACAGAGAGTACACATATAAGCCTCCTATGTTTTAACATGCTTCACTTTATTATGCTTTGATGATTTTTAGTATTTTACAAATCAAAGTTTTGTGGCAATGCTGTTTCAAACAAGTCTGCAGGCACTATTTTTCCAACAACATTTGGAGACAACATTTGTCTCACTGCCACTTTTTGGTAATTCTTGCAATATTTAAAACATTTTTATTCTTATTTGTTATGGGGATCTGTGGTCAGTGATCTCTGATGATACTATTGTAATTGTTTTGGGGTGCCACTAACCATGCCTGCAGAAGATGGTGAGCTTAGTCCTAAATGTCGTGTGTGGTCTGATTGCTTCACCAACCAGCTATTCCCCAACTCACTTCCTCTCCTCAGGCATCCGGTTCCCCTGGAACACAACAAATATTGAAATTAGGCTAGTTAATAAGCCTCCAGTGCCTCTAAGTTGTTCTAGGGAAAGGAAGAATCACACATTCTTACTTTACAGCAAAAGCTAGAAATGATCAAGCTTAGTAAGGAAGGCATTGAAAAACCAAGATGAGCCAAAAACTAGGCCTCTTTCACTAAACTGCTGGCCAAGTTGTGAATACAAAAGAAAAGTTCTTAAAGGACATTCAAAGTGCTCCTCCAGTGAACACATGAATGGTAAAAAAGCAAAACAGCCTTATTGCTGATATGAAGAAAGTTTTATTAGTCTGGATGGAAGATCATGCCAGCCACAACATTCCCTTAAGCCAAACCCTAATCCAGCGCAAGGGCCACACTCTTTTTAATTCTCTGAAGACCAAGAGAGATGGGGAAGCTGCAGGAAAAAAGTCTGAAGTTGGCAGAGGTGGGTTTGTGAGGTTTAAGGAGAGTAGCCATTCCCACATCAAAGTGCAAGGTGAAGAAGCACATTCTCATGTAGAAGCTGCAGTAAGTTCTCTAGAAGATCTAGCCGAAATCACTCATGAAGGGGGCTCCACTAAACAACAGATTTTCAGTGTAGAAGAAGCAGCCTTATATCGTAGAAAGACGCCATCTATGGCTTTCATAGCTGGAGAGGAGAAGTCAGTGCCTGGCTTCAAAACTTTAAAGGATAGGATGACTCTCTTCTTAGGGACTAATGCTGCTGCTGGATTTAGTGGAAGCCAGTGCTCATTTAGCATCCTGAAAATCCTTAAGGCTCTTAAGAATTATGCTAAATCTACTGTTCCTGTGCTCTATAAATAAAACAGCAAAGCCTGGGTGATAGCACATCTGTTTGTAACACAGTTTACCAAATGTTTTAAGACCACTGTCAAGACCTATTGCCCGTTAGCAAAACACCTGGTCACTCAAGAGCTCTGATAGAAATTAGCAATGAAACCCATGTTGTTTTCATATCTGCCAACACAACATTAATTCTACAGCCCATGGATCAAAAAGTAATTTTGACTTTCAAGTATTGTTCTTGAAGAAATACATTTCATAAGGCTATAGCTGTCATAGATAGTGATTCTTCTGATGGATCTGAGCAAGTAAATTGAAAATATTCTGAAAAGGAATCACCATTCTAGGAGACAGTAAGAACATTAGTGATTCCTGGGAAGAGGTCAGAGTATCAACATGAACGGGAGTTTGGAAGAAGTTGATTCCAGTCTTCATGGGTCAAGGAGTTTAATACTTCAGTGGAGGAAGTAACTGCAGATACGGCAGAAATAACAAGAAAACTAGAATCAGAAATGGAACCTGAAAATGGAGTTGAATAGCCTCAATCTAATGATAAAATTTTTAAAATTTATTTTTTTTAGCAAAAATCACTTCTTAGAGACAAGCAAAGAAAGTGGTTTCAGGAGAAGAAGTCTACTCCTCATGAAGATGCTATAAAGATTATTGAAATGACAACAAAGCATTTAGAATATTATGTAAACTTAATTGACAAATCAGGGGTAGGTTTGAAAGCATTAACTTCCATTTTGCAAGAAGATCTATTATGGGTCAAATAACACTCCATGCTTCACAAAATCATCTGTGAAATGAAAAGTCAATCAATGTGTAGAATTCTACTGTTGCCTTAGTTTAAGAAATTGGCATACCCACTCCCATCTCCAGCAACTAACACCCTAATCAGTCAGCAGCCATCACCACTGACACAAGACCCTCTACCAGCACAAGGATTATGACTCACTGAAAGTTTAGATAATGGGTAGGATTTTTTAGCAAGAAAGTACTTTTAAGTTGAGGTATGTGCATTATTTTTTAGACATAATGCTCTTGTATGTTCAATAGACTATAGTATAAACATAACCTTCATATGCACTAGGAAGCAAAAAATTCATTTGACTGGCTTTATTGCAATATTTGCTTCATTAAGTGCTTCTGAAACCAAACCCACAATATCTCTCAGGTATGCCCATAGACACATAATGGAATGTTACTCAGTCATTAAAAAGAATAAAGTTATGATATTTGTACGACATAGATGAACCTTGAAAGTTCCATGCTATGTGAAAGAAGCCAGACAAAAAAGGTCACATATTATGTGATTCCATATAAATAAAATGTGGCAAATCCATAGTGATGGAAACTATATTGTCAGTTGTCCAGGGCTGGGAACAGGAAGGATAAGAAGTGACTGCTAATGTTTATAAAGTTTCTTTTAGGGGTGGTAAAAATGTTCTGAAATACTAAACATGTGAATAGGCTAAAAAACACTGTATGGTGTGCAGTAAGCTGGTAAACTGGATGATATGGAATTACATGTTAATAAACCTGTTACTTAAAGGAAAATGTGAAGCTGACTCCTCTCACCTTGGGATGGGGTGTCTATTTGTGTTGTCAGTATCAAATTAACTGGACAATCACCAACCCTTAGCAACTTAATGCCATGGAGTCACAGCTACAGACACCTCATTTTTTTTTTTAAGATTTTATCCATTTATTTGTCAGAGAGAGAAAGAGCGAGCACATGCAGACAGAATGGCAGGAAGAGACAGAGAGAGAAGCAGGCTCCCCGCTGAGTAAGGAGCCCGATGTGGGACTCGATCCCAGGAACGCTGGGATCATGACCTGAGCTGAAGGCAGACACCTCATTTTTAAGTACCGATTCATGTTACTTTGCAGAGCTTCCAAATGCAGAGAGATGAGACAAGTGTCCTAAAGAGCCATACTGTTGCAATCTTCTTGATATGACAAATTTTCACATCAGAGTTGAAAGTAAAGTCTCCAGCATTCTGGGGAAATTTCATAATAGCCATGATGAGTCAGAGATAGGAGATTACAGTAATTGTTAAGGTGGAATGGAAATGGTACATGTCTGAAGCCCCAGGCTTGCTTAGACGTCTGGTAAACTCCCTGTTGTTGAGTAAAGTAACAGTTGGAAATTCAAGGTCCCTTCTTTCACATGCTATAAGGTCTGCATCTTGGGTTGTGCATCATCAGAAAGCCACTGAGATTTATCACTAAGCAGTCCCCGTGAATCTCTGTTCTTATCATCTGATGGCCATCTTTCTCCAATGTTTTTGATGATAGAATTGCTGCTCAGTAGCCCTTAGAACAGAGACAGATATGGACTCCTACCTCTAAGTTTGTTTTTGCATATTTAAATTAGATCCCCATGGTAATCTTCTACCCTTACTGACTTACAAGATAAAATTAATGTATCTTTATCAAGATAATTGGAAGTGAGGTTGCCTAAAAATGTCCTTATAGTAGAAGTCCTCAATCTTTAGTGTATGGAGCCATTACTTTTTGGTATCTTAAATCATTGACATTACAAGACACAAATAGTGAGAGAAGAGTACTTATCCAGATAGTTTATGAAATTGTGCTTGAATATGATGCATGAGTGAGCAATAGACATTATTATTACTTATCTTGTGGCCTCCCTCTCTGTCCTCTCTGCCCCAACATATAGTAGTTTCTGCTAAGTACATGGCAGAGTACATGTGTGCAGAGCAACTTGTACATGCTAAGTACATGGCAGAGTACATGTGTGCAAAGTAACTTGGACAACTCTGACCAGTCTTTTCTTTTTTGAAATAAACAAAGACAACATTTACATGACTGCAAGTCACCATTTAGGATCTCAGGAGGAAAGTCAGTGTTACTTCACTCCTATCATTTAATTCCAGTCAAAAGCAGAAGAGCTTGAAATTTTGGTTATCCTGTACCTCTTGTGAGTAGGAAAATGGACAGTTTCAGTTAGTCTCTTGGAAATATAGGAAATACCTTTTGGATTCTTCTTGCTGCCTTGTCAGACCTTTAGGGATCTCCACATTGTGGGTCAGAATCTGCTGCTGAGGTAGAAAGAATAAGAGCTCTGCATTCTAGTTACAACCATGAACAAAATTTCTAGCTTGAATGTAATGTAAAGTATGGCAAAGTCATTCAAAATTATGACAATATCCCAATACACAATGCAATCATGAGTGTCTAGAGCATTAAGGGCGGTATTTATTGCCACAAAGTATAAAGAGGGCAAATGCTTTTTCTAGCAATCCTGCTTTTATTTATTTATTTTTAAATATTTTATCTATTTATTTACTTAGAGAGAGTGAAGGGAGGGGTACAGGTGGGGAGAGAGAGAGAATCTCAAGTAGATTCCATGTTGAGCGTAGAGCCCAACATAGCTCAATATCACGACCCTAAGATCATGACAAGCCAAAATCAAGAATCAGGTGCTTCACCAACTGAGGCACCCAGCCACCCTTCAATCCTGCTTTTTAAAAGTAAAATTGGAATTCATAGAATCATGAAATCTTGGATGAATTTTTTGGTTGAATTAGTTTAAATGATGGTCCCAAAATGATATGTCCTAATTCTGGGAATCCATGAATATCACCTTATTTGGAAAAAGAGTATTTTCAGATGCAATTAAGTTAAGGAAATGGAGACGAACTCATTCTGGGTCATCAAGGTGGGCCCTACTTCAAGTGACAAGAGTCCTAATAAGAGACACATCAAGGATAGAGAAAGAAAATGATAAGACCATATGAATATGGAAGCAAAGATTAGGATTTTTCAGTACCAAGCCACCTGGTGCCATTTAAAGCTAAAAGATGCAAGGAAAGAATCTCCTCTAGAACCTTCAATAGAAGTGCAGCCCCACCAACACCATGATTTTGGATTTTTTGACTTCCGAGTTTTTAGAGATAAATTTCCATTTTTTGAAGCCATCATTTTTGTGGCAATTTGTGCCCACAGCCACAGGAAACTAATACACTTGCTTCAATACCTAAGAATTAGCTTTTTTATACATAGGTACTTTCCAATTCTGTGGTAATGTAACCAACACTGAGATAAACTTGAACCATCTGGCAATCCAGAGCGCCATCTTTTCAAAATCTCCTGAGTGGTTGGTAGAGTCTTGGTTCTGCCTCCTAGATTAGACGTGTTACCTTTTCACAAGTCCATGTGGGTTCTTTAGCCCTTAATGAAAATCCTTAAAGCAAAAGTAGTATTAAACCATCTCTCACTTAAACAAGAGTGTATTGTTTTATTCATAATACTTATTATGGTTATGATAGTACTGAGTTGTATCAAGGTTTAAATTCTTACTCATAGGCCTTGAACTAGTAACATAATTTGTCTGCACCTCTGTTTACTTATCTGTAAAATGGGGATAGTAACAGTCATAATTGGTATTTACATTATAAACTTCATGCCAATTTCCCTAGAACAGCTCTCAAAACTGAAAGCCTTCACTCTCAATATCATTACCACACCATGAATTAATTAAAAGGAAAAAAAAGGAAAAACATTTAGAATAAATTGATTTTGATCTAAGTACTTCTGGGACCTCTCTCAGATAGTGTAAAAAATGGTTCAGCCTAGAAGTTGGTTTTATTTTTTTTTAATTTTTTTTTTAAAGATTTTATTTATTTATTTGACAGAGAGAAATCACAAGTAGATGGAGAGTCAGGCAGAGAGAGAGAGAGGGAAGCAGGCTCCCTGCTGAGCAGAGAGCCCAATGCGGGCCTCGATCCCAGGACTCTGAGATCATGACCTGAGCCGAAGGCAGCGGCTTAACCCACTGAGCCACCCAGGTGCCCTAGAAGTTGGTTTTAAATAGTCAAAAACAGATTAATGTTACAAATATTACCCCATTACAAAAACAAATATAGGAAACCCCTACTATCAGTTTCACGGCCCCCTAATGATTACCTCTGGTTCTAATCTGGTCACCACTTCTCAGATATAAGATAAAATTTTAATCATGTTTACCCCACCCCACTTTAAAATCTTTTTCCCTCCCTGTAGCAAGAAGTAAAATGGAATATGCCATCTTTGTGCCTTTGTCCATGTTGTTCATTCTAGCTGGAATTTGTGTGCTTTTCTTATTTCTGGTAAATCTTTCTTATGTTTAGTTTGTTTATCTATTCATTTATTTATTTGTTTGTTTGTTGATTGCAATTAACACTGTAGTTGTGCTGGCTGGTATCTATTTTTTATTCATTTTTTTTAAGATTTTATTTATTTATTTGAGAGAGAGAGAGAGAGCCCAAGTGGTGGGGAGGGGCAGAGGGAGAAGCAGACGTCCCGCTGTCTGGAGCCCAACTTGGGACTCAGTCCCAGGACCCTGAGATCATAACCTGAACTGAAGCAGAAACTTAACTGACTGAGCCACCCAGGCATTTATTTTTAGAACACTTGTGTATTTACAGAAAAGTTAGGCAAGTAGTATAGAGTGCTTCAATACATCTCACACCTAAATTTCCCCATTATTAAGAACTTACAGTATGATAGCTTTATCATTATTAATGAACCAATATTAGTATATCATTATTAACAAAAGTTCATACTTTATTCAGATTTCCTTACTTTTCACGGAATGTCCCTTTTCTCTCCCAGGATCCCACATATGACACCACATTGCACTTTGTTGCCATGTCCTCTCAGACTTTTCATCATAGTGACAGTTTCTCAGACGTTTCTTGGTTTTGATGACATTGACACTTTAAGGGGAACTGGTCAGATATTTTATAGGATTTTCCTCTGTTGGAATTTACCTATGATTTTTCTGTGATAAGACAAGTTATGAGTTATTGGGAGGGAAAAGAGAGATCAAGCACTATTTTCATCAGATCACTTCAAGAATATGCATTATTGACATAATTTATGGTTTCTGGTGCTAACCTTGATCACCTGGCTGAAACTGGTCATCAGATTTCTCCACTGTACTCCCAGTTACTTGTAATACTCATTTTAAATGTCACCACCTCTTGAAAGTCTTCTTCCATCAGCCCTTGGCCAAACATGAAATCCATTTATTACTCATTAAACATTGTTAATCACTTACTATGTGCCCATCAAAGTGCAAAGGTGAGGATGGAACTATTTAAACAGGTGATAAATGTTTCAAGAACAATAAAATAGGGGTGCCTTGGTGGCTCAGTGGGTTAAGCCTCTGCCTTCGGCTCAGGTCATGATCCCAGAGTCCTAGGATCGAGGCCTGCATCAGGTTCTCTGCTCAGCAGGGAGCCTGCTTCCCCCTCTCTCTCTCTGCCTGCCTCTCTGCCTACTTGTGATCTCTCTCTCTCTCTCTCTGTCAAATAAATAAATAAAATATTTAAAAAAAAGACAAATAAATAAGTGCATGAACTGATGGTTTTAAAAAATGATATTTTCTCCTCAAATTTAGTAAATATTTACATACTGAGCATGTCTGGTTAATGTATTACCATAATAGAAGTGTTACAGACAAAATAAATCAAAATGTAGACCCTAGTTAAAAGCAGAGGTGGGCAAAATATAACCCTGGGAGGCAAATCCTGCTAGCTGTATGCTGCTTGTTTTTATAAATAAAGTTTTATAGGAACTCAGACACACACATTCATTTCTATATTGTCTGTGGCTGCTTTTGCTCAATTGCAGCAATTGAGTAGTTACCCATGGAGCCTCTATAACTAACAAATTTTAAGAGATTTACTATCTAGGGGCCTGGGTGGCTCAATGGGTTAAGCCTCTGCCATTGGCTCAGGTCATGATCTCAGGGTCCTGAGATCAAGGCCTGCATTGGACTCTCTGCTCAGCAGGGAGCCTGCTTCCCCCTCCCCCACTCCACCTGCTTCTCTGCCTACTTGTGATCTCTTATCAAATAAATAAACAAAATCTTTAAAAAATTACTATGTGGCCCTTTACACAACAAGTTGGTTGATTTATGTTCTAAAGCATTTCCTGGATGATGTCCATGGAAACTCATAACACTTGTTAGGTACAGACAGTCCCCAACATATGATGGTCCTACTTAACTTTTTTTTTTTTTTTCACCATACAGAGAAAGCTATATGCATCCAGTTAGAAGCAGTACTGCCAATTTTGAAATTTGATCTTTTACTGGGCTAGTAGTATGCTGTATGATCTTCTCTCATGATGCAGAGCAGGGGCGGAGAGCCACGGCTCCTGTCAGCCACAATCCCATGAGGATAAACGACCTGTGTACTTACAACCGTCTGTATCCATATAGTCATTTTGTTTTTCACTTTCAGTACAGCACTCAATAAATCATGAGATATTCAACACTTTGTTACACATAGGCTTTGTGCTAGATGATTTTGCTCAACTCTAGGCTAATGCAAATATTCTAAGCATGTTGAAGGTAGGCTACGCTAAACTATAGTGCTCAGTTGGTTAGATGTAGGCAGTGCATTTCCCTCTTGGAATGGTATTTTCAGCTTAAAATGGGTGTATTGGGATAGAACAGCATCGTAAGTCAAGAAGACCTGTACTAGTAAAAATAAAATAGATTTAACCCTAAATGGGAGAACTAATATAAGACCTTACTGTATTTTTGTAAGCAGTCTGGTTTACCTGTGAATTCAGAAAATTGATCACTATGAATAGGAGTCAATAAACACATACTTATTAAAGACATGTTATAGGCCTGCAGTATTGAGAACAAGGGATTTATTGATGAACAAGACAGACCTGTACCACTAACGAGTATAATTTTAATGAGATAGGACTGTCCTATCCTGGTAGCTACTAGCCAAATGTGTCTGGTGAGTGCTTGAAGTCCAACTAGTGTGAGTTGTGATGTATTGAAATTATAAAATATCCTAGAGATTTCTAAAGACTCAGTATAAAAAGAAAGTCATCTCATTAGTGAAACATTAATATTAACCATGTGTTTATTTTATAAGAGTATGTGATGACATGATAAAAATAAATCATTAAAATTTTGCCCTCATCTCTCTCTCATTCTCTCTTTCTCTCTCTCTCTTTGACTTTTTAAATGTGGGTATTAGAACATTTTCAAGTACATATGCAGCTCATGTTATATTTCTATTGGACAGTGAGCATCTAAATTTTAGAAACATCCTGTTAATACAATAGCCACTAGCTACATGTTGTCATTTAAATCATTATTGATTAAAATTAAATATGTTATAATTATAAACTCAGTTCCTTCGTCACACAAGCCACATTTCAAGCACTTAAGAGCCATGTATGACTGGTAGCTACCATATTGGTCAACACAGATAAAAAATGTAGCAAGTTCTATTCAATAGGGCTGTCCTAGAAAACTATGAGGACTTACTGATTTTCTTCTAACTGATAATGATAAGCATTATGTTAAGAAAGGAAAGAACTAAATGTAAAATGGGAAACTGTTATCAGGCAAATATATCTGTCTTTTTAGAAGTGAATTCCTTAAGATATGCAGGTCTTAACATAGCCACTTTGGTTTGGTTGAAGGGAGAAAAAAAAAAAAAACAAAGAACAACTAACAGATGGTTACTTAGGAATAGAGAGAAGTAACCTCAGAACAAGAAAACAAAGAGAAAATACTGCTGCACATTTAGCTCTAATGTACAGTAGGGAAAAGTATGACATTTTAACTATTTTTTTAAAAATATGCATTTTGGAGTATTTTGACTGGAGGACCTATATAAATGCATTGTGCTTTAAAGGGATGAAACATCTTTCCCTGGATGCAGAGAAAAGTCATTCTAATGGCAAGAGGCTGTATTTCTTTACGACCACTGTTAGTTTCAGTGGCAGATGTAATATCAAGCCAATGGTCTCACAAGATACACCAGAATTAGAGCATCCCTGGGTGTGGAAAGAAGGGAAATACACACTCTAAAGGCATGAAACTAGCAGCATGAAAGAGAACCATATCTGGGCACCAGAGTTTGTTCCCTGGTGACAAGATTATGAGTTTTTGAGCTTTAGAGAATTGAGCCTGAATCTTTTCTCAACCACTTACTGGCCCTGGAATATAGATCTCAGCACTTATCACACTTTTACTATATTCCAGGCACTTTAGATGTATTATCTCATTTAATCATTCCCAAACCCTGTAAGACAGGTTCTGTCATTACCCCATTTTGTGTAAGAAGAAATTGAGGCTTTGCATGATTAAAGACTCTATTCTAATGAATGGTGTAGTCAGGCTTTGACAAAATACTCAAGATTCTACTCCTCCCCATGACATTTTTCCATGCCATTTATGTCTCTTGCATAACCTGGGTCAAGTCAGATAACCCCTCCTGAGAATATTTTCTTCATCTATAATATAAGAATAGTCACATTTACCTTGCAATATTCAACCAGAAATCAAAGCATCTTATTGGTGTAGGCATATGATGTAAATGTCAGTGATTTCTTGCATTCATTGGGACAAGACAAAGTTGCTAAAATTCTTTTTTTTTTAAGATTTTATTTATTTATTTGACAGAGAGAGAGATCACAAGTAGGCAGAGAGGCAGGCAGAGAGAGAGAGAGGAGGAAGCAGGCTCCCCACTGAGCAGAGAGCCCGATGCAGGACTCGATCCCAGGACCCTGAGATCATGACCTGAGCCGAAGGCAGAGGCTTAACCCACTGAGCCACCCAGGCGCCCAAGTTGCTAAAATTCTTTAAAAAATATAGTATCTTGGGAAATTAAGTGATAGATTTCTCTTGCTAATGACTAGGTGAGTCTTTCAGCCACCAGGAAGACTACTCCTCTTGGTCATCCTTCCTTAATATTTGTGTGGTTCCATTCTGCCTGGATTTCAACCTGTGAAAAAGCAAAGCAGGAAGAAGCCACATCCTCAATTATAAGGCTTACACCTTAAGACACACACATCATGTATGCTCACGCTTCATTAGGGAGATCTTACACTTTGACTCTCACCTCTGAGAAGGTGGCTGGGAAATGTGGTCTTCCAAGTGTCCACTGTCAACTCAATTATCAGGGAAGGATGAATAGATTGTGGTGACTAACTTGTGAACTATATGTTTGTATCTCCTCAAAACTCATATGTTGAAACCATAGCCCTAATATGATAGCATTGGGAGGCAGGGCCTTTAGGAGGTATTCAAGATGTGACAATGGCTATTCCCTAACCAGGAATGGAAGTTGACCCTCACCAGCACATTGATACTGGACTTCCAGCCACCAGAACTGTGAGAAACAAAGGTTTGCTATTTAATCACCCAGTCTGTGGCAATTTGTTATAGCAGCCTGAATGAACTAAGACAAGACCCAAATTAAACTGTCAACAAGTCATCCTCTCTCTTGAGTGTTCCATGATCATCTCCTTTAATGTTCACTCCCCGCTTACCTCTACTCTCATTCCTGCTGGTTTCCAGACCTGCCGATTTAGGACAGGAGTCTCTATGAGGTCTTCTTGCATCTGTTTCCTTTACCTCACTCTAGATAAATAACCTACTGTTTGCCTAACACTTATGAAATGCTGTGATGCACCTTCCTCTACCCCTTCCCCACACTTCCTTGGCAATGAACTTTTCTGGATCCATAAGTGCCTTCCAAGTTATTTCCGTGTCCCTGAGAATAACCAGAAGTAGAATCTGCAAACTCCACCTCTAACTTTTGGTGATGTTGCCCAAGTTACTTAATTTCTGAGCTAAATTTTCTATATCTAAAAAATTGGAGTAAATTTTTCCTCCCCTTAGGGGGCATTTATATAGGAAAATTGAGGTGAAGAATGAAAAAGTATTCTGCAATCGCTTCTCGGCCTTTTGGCTAAGATCAAGTGAAAAAGTATTCTGCAACTCATAACATGCAATTCAGTGTTAACAATGTTTGACGCTACCATGAAGTATCAGATAGAAAAAAAAATTACTTGTTCTTTTTTTGCAGGACATTAAGGCAGACTCTAATCATCCCAATTATAAAAGTATCCTATATAAATACTATATTTTAAATAAATGAAATAAAATGTATTTGTGTTTAGCTCATCTATTTGGTAGAGGATAAAAATGTACTAGTGTATTTCTGGATCAATGCATCAGTTGATCAAATTGATCAATTGCATCAAATTGCATCAAGTGCATCAATTGATCGAAGCATCAATTATGAATGCTTCTAAGTTTTTCTCAGTATATTGGTAGCTTGCTTTCCAAAGTACTGATAGAAGTATATACCAATTCAAACCAGTGAATTAGGGCTCTGATTTAACTGCACTCTTACTTGAGTGGAAATGATCATTAATTTTTAATGTACTTATTTTCACTTAATATGTATAATATGGTCCAATATTATTACATTGCTTTACATCCATTTAAAAATACTTCAACATATTTCTTTATTATTTGTTTTGTTCCTCTCATTTGAATATGTTCATATTTCCTTTACTAGCTTTTTAGATATCTAAAATATCTTGAAAAGTAAGATTCCACAGATACTTAGAATCTTGCCATGTGGGCTGATTTCTCACTAGCAGAGGACAGAGGAGGCCAAGGAAGAATCATGAAAACCCCAGTACTCTTGTCTCCAGCAGACAGCATTCTCCAGGTTTTCTTATTGATTGCTCAGAGCCCTATTTCCCTTAGCACGTCTCTTTACGGGACAGTCACTGATTTCTCTTCATAGAATTGTGCCATGCTCTTACAAGCCATATGAAAACCAGTAACTGATGTTAGATTTGCACAGTGGGTAGTTTTTATAAATGTTTCTCTTAAAAAGCAATGTCCCGGGGAAATCCCTGGGAGGCATGTACAGCATAAGCCTTGCTAGCAGCTGCCAGAATATGCTGGAGGTTCCCAGGGTTTGAATCTATTGCTCCCAGGGATTGATTCAATTTCTGTTCTGTCAGCAGGCTTAACTGCATGCTGTAGTGTGCTCCATGATTTCATAAACAAAAGGGATATGGCAAGAACAGAAGGCAGGATCCCAGAGAAAATGTGAGCCAGTGCAACCTCATGCAAATGCAACACATTGCTTGACCCCAAAATCTGGTGTGTGGGTTCCTAAACAGACAAAAGGAAGCAGGGCTTGAGGCTAATGTCTGCATGTTAAAGTGAAAATATTCCTGGTCCCAAATATTCAGAGTTGGAGCAAAATTGAGGCAATTTGCTTTTGCTGATAAAACAGAAAATTATTCATTTGCCTCAGTTCCCACTACATTTTTATTTTCATGCTGACCAAGTGCTGGGCAATGGGAGAAAGTTGGTAATACGATGCACAGAGCTCTTGGCTGAGACTTGGGGTTTGAGGTTACTGTCAGCACAGCTAATGGACAGCTGGGTGGACTGGGACTACACTATTTTTTTTTAATCTTCTTTTACCATACGGAAAAATAAGGTATTGTACCAGGCAATCTCTGATGTGTTGTCCATCCCTAAAAAGTCTGCCTCTTCCAGGGCTATTTTGGCCATCATCTTCTTTTTTCTAATATACTATTAGTTCTTTGCTAAATAAGAATGGTAAAGAACCATGACATGTTCCTGTTTAATCTTGCAGGTGTGCCATAGGGGTGCATGGACACAGTAGCTGGAATTGTGTTTTAATAAAACTAATACCAACAACAAGCCAGCCCTACCACAGAGACTTCAATATGCTGGAAAACATCACTACAGTGCTTCTGAGAACTCACTCAAGGTATATATGAAAGAAGCCTACATATAGCTTTTTAATTTTGTTTTTGCTTTCTAATTCACAAAAGGCAAACAGATTCTGAGAAGACAACTAGCAACCAGAGGGTCTCACAAGGAGCTCTACAGATCCCAGGAGCACCCATGCGGGGCTTTGAGCTATTGAACCATTTTTAAAGAGACACACAGAAACCATACCTTCATCTCTGTAAAGCTATGAAAATGTCAAGATGACCTGGTTTTGTCATGGATGATAGAGACTCAGCATATCTGGTCTTATCTCATCCTGACCTCAAGCTCTAACAGGCAGCCTTATAAGCTTCTGGTTAAGTAAGAACAAAGGTAAAATTGGTCGCTTCAAGACAGAGACATTTAAAAACTGGAGAAATGAAAGACGCTGACCAATTCCCTACATGTTTAAAGTGATGATAATAATTCTACAACCATTTCCTTCAAGTTCACCCTTCTCCTAAATTTAGTGACAGAAGTCAGACTATACAAAGACTGAAGTGGTGTCAAGACAGTGCAGAGTAATTATCAAAATATAGTGGGTAAAAGTTTAAATAGAATATTTACTTCCATACCTGGAATTTGTATTTTTAGGTAGGAAGGTCCATATTAGAGAGGTAGAGAAAAACCTAAAGTGATTTACAAGTGATTATTAAACATGTTATTTTTAAAAAATAAAAATAAGTAAATCACAGATTTAAATGAATCATGAAAAAAATGAACAGAACTTAAAGATGAAAGCAGAAATTAATGAAGTAGCAAAGTAGGAAAAATTGGTTAATCTGGAATAGGTCTTTCAAAATACCAATAAAGTCTGGGAACAGTGTCTTGAAAAGATCTCTGTGATTTAGAAGAAAGATGGGAAATCTGTATAGAAATAAAAAATCATATCAATGAAAGAAGCCAAGAAACCACTGATAAGAAAACATTTCAACTCAGTGGTTACAAATTTAAACATTTTGTTGAACTACTTTGTACAAAGAAACTAAAGCACACAAATTGATTTGAGAATACATAGGAAGTTTTTTGACCTATAACTCAGGAAGAAATTCTTAAAATTTGTCAAAATGCAGCATCTGATGTTCAACCAAAGGCACAAAGCCTAGTTGATATTATATATGTGTTTTATACCGCAAGAAATAAGTGCTTCTTCTGCTACTTTCCAGAGATTAGAAAAATTTGGAAAGTTTTACAATTATTTTCATGAGATGACAATCCCCACTACCAAAACAGATAGTGTGTAGATGGAAATCAAATTTATGTAATTAAAGCATACCAAATCAATAGCATATTAGTAGTATCTAATGTTCCATGATATAGTTTGTTCTATGAATATAAAGATCATTCAATGCAAAGTAATCAATTAATGTGGCAAATCATACTTCTAAGAAGGAAAGCCATCTATTTATCTCAAAATATTTGGCATAAATGTTCAAAGATATGTTAATTGAATATTTCTTTAGCATGATAATAATATATTTTGATAAAATAAGTAACCAATATCATACCTCACTCTAAGACACTAGAGACATTCCTGGTAATGTCAGGATGAGGAATTACAACAATTGCTCTTCTTATATAACATTGTTTTTGAAAAGCTAACAAATGCAACGTGACAAGAAAATATAGATATTCACATATATGTGAAAGAAGGAAACAATTATTATATTTGTGATAACTATCTAGCTGGAATGTATGAGAATTAACTGAAAAAATGTCTCACTGGAATTATTAAAATAAATCTCTAAAATGGCTAGTTCTAAAATCCTGTCATAAAAAACATTTTCCTATTGAGCAATAAAACTAGTTGGACTGTAACATCAGAAATCTACCATTTACATAAAGTCAAAATTGTGAAATGTCTCAGAATAAGCCTTCTCAGGATCCATTTTAAAAATTACAAAATTTGGGGGGTGCCTGGGTGGCTTAGTTGGTTAAGCGACTGCCTTCTGCTCAGGTCATGATCCTGGAGTCATGGGATCGAGTCCCATATCGGGATCCCTGCTCGGCAGGGAGTCTGCTTCTCCCGCTGACCTCTGTCCACTCATGCTCTCTCTTTCAAATAAATAAATAAAATCTTAAAAAAAAACAAAAATTACAAAATTTTTCCTGGAGAACATTTTAAAAGACTTTCATATATCATGGAACAAGGAATACTCCGATATGGAGACCAAGTATTATATAAATGTCAATAGTCCACAAGTTAATTCACTAAGACAAGGCAATTCCAATTAAAATCCCAAATGGGGGGAGGAGTCAAGATGGCGGAGAAGTAGCAGGCTGAGACTACTTCAGCTAGCCGGAGATCAGCTAGATAGCTTATCTAAAGATTGCAAACACCTGAAAATCCATCGGCAGATCGAAGAGAAGAAGAACAGCAATTCTGGAAACAGAAAAACAACCACTTTCTGAAAGTCTTGCAGTTAATTTAATTTTTTTCTTTTTCATTTTTTGTTTTTTTTCTCACCTTCTGGTTAAATTTTTTTTTAACTTTTACCTTTTTCTTTTTTAACGTTTTTTAACTAGTTTATCTAATATATATATTTTTTTCTTTTTATATTTTTATTATTTGTTTTCTTTTTTTAAAATTCTTTTCTTTTCTTTTTCTTTTCTTTTTCCTTTTTTTTTTCTTTCTTCCTTTTTGAACTGCTTTTTATCCCTTTCTCCCCCCTCACGATTTGGGATCTCTTCTAATTTGGTTAAAGCATATTTTCCTGGGGTTGTTGCCACCCTTTTAGTATTTTACTTGCTCCTTCATATACTCTTATCTGGACAAAATGACAAGACGGAAAAATTCAACACAAAAAAAAGAACAAGAGGCAGTACCGAAGGCGAGGGACCTAATCAATACAGACATTGGTAATATGTCAGATCTAGAGTTCAGAATGACAATTCTCAAGGTTCTAGCCGGGCTCGAAAAAGGCATGGAAGATACTAGAGAAACCGTCTCGAGAGATATAAAAGCCCTTTCTGGAGAAATAAAAGAACTAAAATCTAACCAAGTTGAAATCAAAAAAGCTATTAATGAGGTGCAATAAAAAATGGAGGCTCTCACACCTAGGATAAGTGAGGCAGAAGAAAGAATAAGTGATATAGAAGACCAAATGATATAGAATAAAGAAGCTGAGCAAAAGAGGGACAAACAGCTACTGGACCACGAGGGGAGAATTCGAGAGATAAGTGACACCATAAGACGAAACAACATTAGAATAATTGGGATTCCAGAAGAAGAAGAAAGAGAGAGGGGAGCAGAAGGTATACTGGAGAGAATTATTGGGGAGAATTTCCCCAATAAGGCAAAGGGAACGAGCATCAAAATTCAGGAGGTTCAGAGAATGCTCCTCAAAATCAATAAGAATAGGCCCACACCCCGTCACCTAATAGTAAAATTTACAAGTCTCAGTGACAAAGAGAAAATCCTGAAAGCAGCCCGGGAAAAGAAGTCTGTAACATACAATGGTAAAAATATTAGATTGGCAGCTGACTTATCCACAGAGACCTAGCAGGCCAGAAAGAGCTGGCATGATATTTTCAGAGCACTAAACGAGAAAAACATGCAGCCAAGAATACTATATCCAGTTAGGCTATCATTGAAAATAGAAGGAGAGATTAAAAGCTTCCAGGACAAACAAAAACTGAAAGAATTTGCAAACACCAAACCAGCTCTACAGGAAATCTTGAAGGGGGTCCTCTAAGCAAAGAGAGAGCCTACAAGTGGTAGATAAGGAAGGAACAGAGACCATATACAGGAACAGTCACCTTACAGGCAATACAATGGCACTAAATTCATATCTCTCAATAGTTACCCTGAATGTTAATGGGCAAAATGCCCCTGTCAAAAGACACAGGGTATCAGAATGGATAAAAAAACAAAACCCATCTATATGTTGCCTCCAAGAAACTCATTTTAAGCCCGAAGACACCTCCAGATTTAAAGTGAGGGGGTGGAAAAGAATTTACCATGCTAATGGACATCAGAAGAAAGCAGGAGTGGCAATCCTTATATCAGATCAATTAGATTTTAAGCCAAAGACTATAAATAGAGATGAGGAAGGACACTATATCATACTCAAAGGGTCTGTCCAACAAGAAGATCTAACAATTTTAAATATCTATGCCCCCAACGTGGGAGCAGCCAACTATATAAACCAATTAATAACAAAATCAAAGAAACACATAAACAATAATACAATAATAGTAGGGGACTTTAACAATCCCCTCACTGAAATGGACAGATCATCCAAGCAAAAGATCAGCAAGGAAAAAAAGGCCTTAAATGACACACTGGACCAGATGGACATCACAGATATATTCAGAATATTTCATCCCAAAGCAACAGAATACACATTCTTCTCTAGTACACATGGAACATTCTCCAGAATAGATCACATCCTCGGTCCTAAATCAGGACTCAACCGGTATCAAAAGATTGGAATCATTCCCTGCATATTTTCAGACCACAATGCTCTAAAGCTAGAACTCAACCACAAAAGGAAGTTTGGAAAGAACCCAAATACATGGAGACTAAACAGCATCCTTCTAAAGAATGAATGGGTCAACCGGGAAATTAAAGAAGAATTGAAAAAAATCATGGAAACAAATGATAATGAAAATACAACGGTTCAAAATCTGTGGGACACAACAAAGGCAGTCCTGAGAGGAAAATATATAGTGGTACAAGCCTTTCTCAAGAAACAAGAAAGGTCTCAGGTACACAACCTAACCCTACACCTAAAGGAGCTGGAGAAAGAACAAGAAAGAAACCCTAAGCCCAGCAGGAGAAGAGAAATCATAAAGATCAGAGCAGAAATCAATGAAATAGAACCCAAAAAAAACAATAGAGCAAATCAACGAAACTAGGGGCTGGTTCTTTGAAAGAATTAATAAAATTGATAAACCCCTGGCCAGACTTATCAAAAAGAAAAGAGAAAGGACCCAAATAAATAAAATCATGAATGAAAGAGGAGAGATCACAACTAACACCAAAGAAATACAAACTATTATAAGAACATACTATGAGCAACTCTACGCCAATAAATTTGACAATCTGGAAGAAATGGATGCATTCCTAGAAACATATAAACTACCACAACTGAACCAGGAAGAAGTAGAAAGCCTGAACAGACCCATAACCAGTAAGGAGATTGAAATAGTCATTAAAAATCTCCAAACAAACAAAAGCCCAGGGCCAGACGGCTTCCAGGGGGAATTCTACCAAACATTTAAAGAAGAACTAATTCCTATTCTCCTGAAACTGTTCCAAAAAATAGAAATGGAAGGAAAACTTCCAAACTCATTTTATGAGGCCAGCATCACCTTGATCCCAAAACCAGACAAGGATCCCATCAAAAAAGAGAGCTATAGACCAATATCCTTGATGAACACAGATTCGAAAATACTCAACAAAATTCTAGCCAATAGGATTCAACAGTACACTAAAAGGATTATTCACCACGACCAAGTGGGATTTATTCCAGGGCTGCAAGGTTGGTTCAACATCCGCAAATCAGTCAATGTGATAAAACACATCAATAAAAGAAAGAACAAGAACCATATGATACTCTCAATAGATGCTGAAAAAGCATTTGACAAAATACAGCATCCCTTCCTGATCAAAACTCTTCAAAGTGTAGGGATAGAGGGCACATACCTCAATATCATCAAAGCCATCTATGAAAAACCCACCGCAAATATCATTCTCAATGGAGAAAAACTGAAAGCTTTTCCGCTAAGGTCAGGAACACGGCAGGGATGTCCATTATCACCACTGCTATTCAACATAGTACTAGAGGTCCTAGCCTCAGCAATCAGACAACAAAAGGAAATTAAAGGCATCCAAATCGGCAAAGAAGAAGTCAAATTATCACTCTTCGCAAATGATATGATACTATATGTGGAAAACCCAAAAGACTCCACTCCAAAACTGCTAGAACTTATACAGGAATTCAGTAAAGTGTCAGGATATAAAATCAATGCACAGAAATCAGTTGCATTTCTCTACACCAACAGCAAGACAGAAGAAAGAGAAATTAAGGAGTCCATCCCATTTACAATTGCACCCAAAACCATAAGATACCTAGGAATAAACCTAACCAAAGAGGCACAGAATCTATACTCAGAAAACTATAAAGTACTCATGAAAGAAATTGAGGAAGACACAAAGAAATGGAAAAATGTTCCATGCTCCTGGATTGGAAGAATAAATATTGTGAAAATGTCTATGCTACCTAAAGCAATCTACACATTTAATGCAATTCCTATCAAAGTACCACCCATCTTTTTCAAAGCAATGGAACAAATAATTCTAAAATTTATATGGAACCAGAAAAGACCTCGAATAGCCAAAGGGATATTGAAAAAGAAAGCCAACGTTGGTGGCATCACAATTCCGGACTTCAAGCTCTATTACAAAGCTGTCATCATCAAGACAGCATGGTACTGGCACAAAAACAGACACATAGATCAATGGAACAGAATAGAGAGCCCAGAAATAGACCCTCAACTCTACAGTCAACTAATCTTCGACAAAGCAGGAAAGAATGTCCAATGGAAAAAAGACAGCCTCTTCAATAAATGGTGCTGGGAAAATTGGACAGCCACATGCAGAAAAATGAAATTGGACCATTTCCTTACACCACACACAAAAATAGACTCAAAATGGATGAAGGACCTCGATGTGCGAAAGGAATCCATCAAAATCCTTGAGGAGAACACCGGCAGCAACATCTTTGACCTCAGCCGCAGCAACATCTTCCTAGGAACAACGCCAAAGGCAAGGGAAGCAAGGGCAAAAATGAACTATTGGGATTTCATCAAGATCAAAAGCTTTTGCACAGCAAAGGAAACAGTTAACAAAATCAAAAGACAACTGACAGAATGGGAGAAGATATTTGCAAACGACATATCAGATAAAGGACTAGTGTCCAGAATCTATAAAGAACTTAGCAAACTCAACACCCAAAGAACAAATAATCCAATCAAGAAATGGGCAGAGGACATGAACAGACATTTCTGCAAAGAAGACATCCAGATGGCCAACAGACACATGAAAAAGTGCTCCATATCACTCGGCATCAGGGAAATACAAATCAAAACCACAATGAGATATCACCTCACACCAGTCAGAATGGCTAAAATCAACAAGTCAGGAAATAACAGATGCTGGCGAGGATGCGGAGAAAGGGGAACCCTCCTACACTGTTGGTGGGAATGCAAGCTGGTGCAGCCACTCTGGAAAACAGCATGGAGGTTCCTCAAAATGTTGAAAATAGAACTGCCCTATGACCCAGCAATTTCACTATTGGGCATTTACCCTAAAGATACAAACGTAGTGATCCAAAGGGGCACGTGCACCCGAATGTCCACAATAGCCAAACTATGGAAGGAACCTAGATGTCCATCAACAGATGAATGGATCAAGAAGATGTGGTATATATACACAATAGAATACTATGCAGCCATCAAAAGAAATGAAATCTTGCCATTTGCGACAACATGGATAGAACTAGAGTGTATCATGCTTAGCGAAATAAGTGAAGCAGAGAAAGACAACTATCATATGATCTCCCTGATATGAGGAAGTGGTGATGCAACATGGGGGCTTCAGTGGGTAGGAGAAGAATAAATGAAACAAGATGGGATTGGGAGGGAGACAAACCATAAGTGACTCTTAATCTCACAAAACAAACTGAGGGTTGCTTGGGGGAGGGGGTTTGGAAGAAGGGGGTGAGATTATGGACATTGGGGAGGGTATGTGCTTTGGTGAGTGCTGTCAAGTATGCAAACCTGGTGATTCACAGACCTGTACCCCTGGGGATAAAAAAATATGTTTATAAAAAATAAAAAATTAAAAAAAAAATCCCAGAATAGTATTTGGAGATTGGGGATTTGACAAAATATTCTGAATTTCATCTGAAAAAGTTATTATTAGAATAGCCAGGGTTTTTATTTCTTTTTCTTCTTTTTTTTCTAGTGAAACATTTGAGAGTCATAAAACTTCAATTATTTTATTAATAAAAAAATTAAAATGAAAAGTACATAAAATATGTCTGTGTGTAAGCAAATATATGCTGTTCACTGGCTTATACACTGATGTATTTGTGTGTGTGTGTGTGTGTGTATTTTAAACCAATATATGATAGTAGGCTATTTATTGGTAGCAATGAACCATGGCTTGATTTTTTGAAAGGTATCTCATGTACTCACTGGGTCAGCATTTCTCTCCCAGGAATTTTTCCTCAGGAAATAATCATAAGCATTCATAATATTATATCTAGAATTATATCCACTACAGGTTGTTTATAACAAACCAAAATTAGAAAAAAACATCTAAGGTTTCAAATATGTGTGAACTTAGAATAAATCATGATACAATCCTTGAATCAAATATTTTGTAAACATTCAAACCAACGTGTAAGAATATTTAACAAAATGGAGTTCCTTCATCAGGAAATGTAGAGGGATAGGTATAAGTAAGGGCATCAACCGAAGGTCAGTTTGGGGAACTGTCCATATTCCAACTGACTTAAAAGCATCTCCTTTTTTCATCTGCTGAAAAACACTAAACATGATTTAAGGAATGTTATTCCAGTTAACCAGGACTTTAAGTGATCTCTTTGATAAACCATTTCAGTCTCTTACAGGAAGTCCCGATCTTACACTCAGTCAGATTCCTGCCGCTCACTGTTCTTGGGCTGGGCGAGTTTGCCTTCTCAATGTTGTCAGGATAATGGGTCTAAGCTACAACTTAACTGTGGGATGTGATGTGACCAAAGATTTGAGGAAGATATTTGAAGGTAGAAACCAAAACCAAATGGACAAAATCTGTGAAACAAGGCAGAGGGAGGGGTTAAAGATGACTTTCATGATTCTTTCTTTCTTTTTCTTTTCTTTCCCTTTTCCTTTTTTTTTTTTTAAGTTTTTATTTATTTATTTGACAGAGAGAGAGAGAGAGAGAGAGATAGATCACAAGTAGGCAGAGAAGCAGGCAGAGAGAGAGGAGGAAGCAAGCTCCTTGCTGAGCAGAGAGCCCGATGCGGGCCTCAATCCCAGGACCCTGAGACCATGACCTGAGCTGAAGACAGAGACTTAACCCACTGAGCCACCCAGGTACCCTTTCTTTTTTTTTTTTTTTTTTTTTAAGATTTTATTTATTTATTTGACAGAGAAAGACACAGTGAGAGAGGGAACACAAGTAGGTGGAGGGGGAGAAGGAGAAGCAGGCTTCCTGCCCAGCAGGGAGCCCAATGCAGGGCTCCATCCCAGGATGCTGGGATCCAGACCTGAGTCAAAAGCAGGTGCTTAAGGACTGGGCCACCCAGGTGCCCCTCCCATGATTCTTAAAGTGATTTGCACAGTTTACGACACAGACCACCTCTAACCCTCTTCTCCAGCCAGCCTTCATCCCGCCTTCTGGAAGACCTACATGAACTAGTCTGGTAAATACACATCTCTGGTAGCTGGGCATGGGAAACTTGATTGTTGCTCTCCGGTGAGCAGGTGAGCAGGTGAACTTTGAGGAAATAAAGGCTGGGTCCCACGCAGAATTTCAAATAATCTCTTTGTAATAGTTTTTTACTCATATTTAGTTTCTGAGAACATCGGGAAATACTTCTGTTAAAAAATGTTATTTGCTAAGTGAGCTTTTCTGGACTTCATGACTGTGATTATGCAAAATACACTCAGAGTTCTATGTATTGACTGACTTACCTAGGTAAATTGGGGGTTGCTTGCTTTAGACTATTTGACAATATAAGGGCTGGGGGTAGAGTTCTAAGGTTCTCTTCAGTCTAGTTCTGTACTAAGAGAGAAAAATGATCAAGCCCACAATGTGGAAAATAATTCTTTAATATGCAATGTATACCTTAAATCTCTACCTAAGTGTTGATCAAAGTAATTTTATTCTAAGCAAGGGGAAATCTAAAATGCCCTATATATAATGCCCTATATATTGATAAATAAAAATGTTATTTTAAGTATTATTAATAATAAATATATATGTATATATATACATATATATAGGTCCAATAATTGAAGATTACTAAAGCAAGCTATACTGGATTATTATTATTATTTTTTTAAAGATTTTATTTATTTGACAGAGAGAGACACAGCGAGAGAGGGAACATAAGCAGGGGGAGTGGGAGAGGGAGAAGCAGTCCTCCCACCGAACAGGGAGTCTGATGCGGGAAGAACCCAGAACCCTGGGATCATGACCAGAGCCAAAGGCAGACACAACTGAGCCACCCACGTGCCCCTATACTGAAGTATTATACAGCTACCACAGATGTTTGAGTGCTTATATGAAAAGATTAGTATGACAACACTCTATTAAAATATGAAAAATTATACATATACTGTGATCTCAAATTTGAGATTCTGGGAAAAGTATTGGAAAAAATCATAGAAATATGTATTTTCTTTTGATTCTAGGTGGGGTATCAAATCTCAGTTCCCTTGTTGATAACTGGAGAGTCTGCAGATGAAGCTGAACCCACTGTCTGGCAGGTTAGTGCTCAATGAAAACTGCTAAGAGGCTATGCCAGCAGGTGCCACACATCTTTGGATCCCCTCATGCAATTCCACAAGGCAGGCACTCTTAATAACTCCCCTTTGTAATGGAGATCGAGAAGCATGAAAGAACGAAGCCATTCTGAGGGACACCCCCAAGAAGGAGAGCCAGAGTTGGGATGACGCATCCAGCCCCCAGTGTTTCTCGTTGACCCCGCGCACACTCAAACACCCCAAAGTATGGGTATGTTTGCATCTTTAGGTGGCTTTTCGTTTTATTCTGGATAAGCTGATGTATTTTCCAAATTTTCTAACGTGAGTATATATTGCCTGTAAAGGAAGAAGAAAATCATGGTTTTGCTTTTGGTTTCCCAGTAAGAAAAACAGTGAAGGGTGTAACATAAGAAGCAAGTCAAGGATTGCAGATTCAAACGATGGTGGTAATCACAAAAGTCTCAGCTATCCTTACAACTTAGCTTTGGAGAGCGCAAGGCATTCTGCGTTTCACGTATCAACCAACTTTAAAAATGTTTCTCTTTTCTTTTGTGTAAGAACCCTGAACTGGATCAGTTTGTGTTGTGATATTCGTTGATTTGAACATATGGCCTTCAGGCAATAATCTGGTTAATGTCACTGAAGTTCCCCCCCTTAGTTGCTAGGATGAAGGTTGCAGAAAAAGGTTTGCATGTCTTGTTTGGTTTTGCTTTATTCAGATGCCTGGTGGGCTTTTTGTTGTCTCAGGCGTGGCCCCTGCTAAGGAGAAAGACACCCTGGGCGGGACCACAAGCCAAAAAGTGCTCTGCCCACTTAACCTCTAGTTATAAAACACATCCACTATATGCCCTTGAATTGGGCAACAGAGAAGACAACTTTGTACATGTAAAGTAAATACACAAGCTTTATTTCTGTGTCCACACTTTCTTCTCCATTTGTCTGAATCATACTCCTTTTCTTCTCTTTTCTTTCTTTTCTTATTATCTCTGGTTCCAGGCTTGGGCTTGCCCACAGGAGTGCTGAGTGAGGAATTGCTTCTTCTGACCTGAAACAGGTGCTGGGTTGCTATGACACCTCTTACCAGTGTCTAATTTCTTGCTCTCCAATATCCCTGTTTACAGAGCCCTCCCTCCTTTAAGGGAAATACTACCTTGGATGTGTTCTTCCATTAGTTCTGACACTTAAGGAGTGATCCTCATAAATCAAAGGCATTTGTGTATTTATTTACAGGCTCCTGTGTTTTCCAAAGCATCCTCTCAATTGTCTTGAAAAGCTCAAACTCGCTAGCTTGGCTGCTGTGTTAAATGTGCCTTGTTCCCCAACCACGCCAGGCACCGCGCTCCTGAATCCTGAGTCCCATTCCGAGCAGGGGTCCCGCCAGCTATGTGACTCTGAGGCCTCATTTGTAATCACCATAAACCGGAAGGAAGAGGCACTGAGCTACCATCAGTCCTGCAGAGACTGCGGAGCAGAGGAGCCTAATTACGGAAATTAAGGTCTGGAAGAGACACGGTTTGCAAGTGCGAGATCTGTCGGCACCTTGAGAGCCATCGTCCAAGCATCTCTGGGTCGGAAGAACGGAAATACACTCACATTAATTAGCCTGCAACACCAGAAGAGAATAATTTAAATGCAAAAGATAATCTCACTGCCCTTTTGATGGGGAAAAGTTGTCCTAGATTGGAAGTTTGATTTCCGTGTGGGCAGCAGCGTGTGCGCGGGTCCATTACAGCAGCACGGGCGACTGGAAAGAGCAAGGAGGCGGCAAACAACTTGAACGGTGCCTCAGCCGCTGGCTGTGTGATCTTAGGCAGCTGACCACACCTCCCTAAGTCTCAGGTTTCAGTTTTCTCACTTATAAAGTGGCGAAAATAGTACTCAGTTGAATGAGATACTGTAAGGATTAAATACACTAAAGCTGATACTGTACATGATGGATGAAAAAGTCACAAGCACATTATATCCTCCAGAAACAGCTGGGTATTTGCTATGTATATACTCAGGCATCTGTGCACATATAATTTTTTTTTTTTTTACCAGCTCCTTTTCATCTCGGTATTGCCATTTAGTCAATTCTGCTGGCTGTTATTAAAAGGCTTCCCCACACAATAGCGAGGGGCAGTCAACAAAGGAAAGCACACAGTGCAGTGAAAGCTATTGAGAAATGTACATTCACCCTCCCCACACCCTTGACCTCCAGAATCAGATCAGTAACTTTTCTCCTCCTCATTTCCCCTTCCTGTGTCCACAGTGAAGGGAAGTTGGTTGCAACCTTTTGCAGATAATGTGACACGGGGCACACAAGAGCGGAAGGGAGAAAGGCATTTCAACAAAAGCCTGGAACTTCGGTTTAGGTAAATTCAGGAAGAAGAGCGATAGGAAATGGCAGCAACCTTGCCAGGAACTAAAGGAAAAGGATTCTGGCTTCAGCCCCAGAGCAAAATGTTAGGTCATCTATAATAAGGGCTGGGTGAAAAACCTTCAACTCCAAATGAAAGATACAATGACACAAAGAAACTTATCAGGGCAACTTTCAAAGCAGTTAAGAAACCAATTCTTCTTTTCTAAAGAAAGTCCTCGGATATGAGGTTCCCTGATCTACGTGCTCTGAGTTCCGCGCAGGATGAACTCTTCTTCTCAATCTCAGGAGCCAAGTGACTGAGCCAAATTCTTATTTATGAGGAAAAGGAAAGGAAACAGAAATATAACGGCAAAATGGAGTAGATTAAGCTCATTTTTGCTCAATTAAATCTCTTTTTGATAGGGAGTTTCTATTTTTGGCCAAATTTCTTGTCATTTAAATTGTCACAATTATTACAAATGGCACTGATGGAAAACAGTTGGTAGGAACAAGTGAGACAGTTTAAAATCAAAAGAAGCACGTCCTCTCCCTGAATTCTACTCCGTTCAGCACCTGAAGTTGAGAAAGAGTGAGAGACAGAGACACGGAGAGGGAAAGAGGAAAGAGGAAAGGGACAGAGAGAAGAGAGAAGACAAACAGAGAGAGGTATTTGAGTAGAGGAATAGATCTCTCTAAACGGTACATATTTTGCTTTTTCTGACACTAAAACTGCTTACAAGAGAGATGTTTATCTGAAGATCGGACCTGAATCATTGGCAGGAAAGAACAGGCTAATTTCAAAAATCCCAGGTCTGACATGATTGACTTTCTTTGCTTCTACAAGTTGACTCCAATCAAACCTGAATAGACTCACAATTCTATACTAATTTCAGATTGTTTTCCCATCGATCCTTTGCAAGTGGACCAGTCATCTTGCATAAATGTTATTTATGAACTAGTGTCTTAGAAGGAGTCCCTTCTCGGTAAGAATAGAGTTCTGATTTCCGCCCTCGCTGCTGAAGTACAGCCTTTCAGGGACTCAAATTCTTTTTGTGACAGTGTCTGCAAGTAAGATGTTATAAATCCACAGCAGGAAAATCCTGGGGTTAACAAGCTAGAGGACAGAGGAAAAAAAAGAAAAACACATTTTTTTTTTCTCCTTAATAATCTTCCAGTTTTGTGGTGAGGTAAACGGAAAAGTTCTATACTTGGTTGTGCTAAATTGCTACCCATCCAATTCCCTGGGGTTGATAAGGAGAATCATTAAATATTAGTAAGATTGCTAACAATCTGGGAACACAGCACATACTGGGTGGATGGCCACTCAAATGCACACTGGAACCTTCTTTCTGGGCAGCAGGCAATGCTGATGGAGAGTTTGAAGCTCACATCAGAAACTGCCCATAAGACAACCATGGGTTCAGCATTTCTTCATTTTTTTTTTCTGGATATTATTTAAGCCGTAAATGTGAATTTTACACATGCTGCTTGGATACATTTTAAATTGGGAAAAAATTTAGTTAGGTAAAAATCCACCTAGCCATCTTTCCGTGATGCAGTAAAAGATAAATTTTTAAAAATGCTTCATTTATATAGACAATGATAGCTATCACCTACAACTCACCCAACAATGTTCTACATTGTTTTTCATTTGGACTTTAGGTTAACACTGCCAGATAGAGATTGTTATCTTATTTTATGGAAGAGAAAAATTTTGACTCAGGAGAACTTAAGGAACTTGCCCAACTTTGCTCTGTCAGTGACCGCTGAAACTTGAACGTACAATTTTCTGTTTCCAACATCTGTACTCTTCTGTTTATAGTCTATGGCCTTGTGTTTTATAAACTTGCCCCTCAGTCTTAAAAATCTCTTCCCTTAAAGCAATAACTATGTATTATTAAGGTTGATGGCTGTCTCAATAATTCAGAAGATACTTTTGCATAATTTGTTTTTGAATTTGTTTCAAACAAGATTGACGCACCTGTGTCTCTTCCAGTGTAGGGCAAACATCCTACCTGCAATTCGGGTCCCCAAGCCTCCCTCTGTCACTGCCCTGAAATCCACTTCTACTCCTTTTTTCCTTCTTTGAGTCTCTTGATTCATGCCCAACATGCTACTCACTCCCATACCAGCTACGTGTTCCCTTGCAATGACTTAAACTCTAGAAATTTATATAGAAAGAGGACTTTGCGAGGGAGTTTTGGTCTTTTCTTTCTGTCACTGTAAACATTGTCACTAGACAACTAGAAAGAAAAGCAGGACCCCAAAAAGGCTCGAGACACAAGTGACTTGATTAAAATTATTTAGCCATTTAATGGGAAATGAAAAAAAATCCATGTGGATTTCTCTCCATTGGTAGTCAACCCTGTCTATAGTTACCCAGATTTCTTTGTAAAATCAATTTAATTATATGCATGAATCTCATCGCTATGCCCCAAACTTAAGCGGTTGGAATACAGATTTCCCATTTCTCCCCACCCGCTGACTTCGCTTTAAATTCTTCTCAGCTGATGTGGTTTTAAAGCTAAGTATGTTTTCTTTCTTTTCTAGGCTAATGTCATCCAAGTATTTCTCTGGCTCTTCCAACTTCATGCCACACATGACATTCTGCCTCCATAAAAATCAGATCATTTCTCTCAAAGAGAACTGGCATCAAGACAAACCTTAGACATAAAAGAAAGGGTTAAGTTTACTTCCAATATTAAGGGATGATTCGGAAATAAATGTCGAGGTTAAAAAGTCCAGATGGTAATTCCACTGTATCCTTCCTATAAACATGATTTGATTTATGAGAACTACTAATGGTATCTCAGTTTGGATCTGGATGGCTTTGCTTTCTCTCATCTGAGTTTTAAATTCATCAGATTCTTTTACTCCCACTATCAATCCTTCACTACAAAGAGACACTCCTAATCAAGAATTTGGGAGTATTTTAAAATGCAGAAATTGATAAATGTTAACGACCTTAATCCATGCAAATTACTGTCTGTTGTCATTATTTATAACATGGTGGATGTGTTTATTCAAAAGACCCTCAGAGAGCTCCGACAATTCATGCTTCTAGTTGTGAATCATCTTTCACTCTTTTTCCCTCTTTCATAAAGGATCACACTGAATTAGTTTTCACTTCTTCTTCTTCTTTTTTTTTTTCTTTGCCTGACATGGCAATTATTAGCTTTCTTGGCTTTGTCAGGGAAAAAAAAAAAAAAAGAAGTCCATCGGAAATGTTTATCTCCTGGGGCAAATCTCAGGGAAACAGCATGTTTATCCCTTCAAGGGTCTGTAATCCAAAGGCAGCCCCAGGCCCACTAGTTTTATAACAGGAGAACTGGAGGAGAAACAGCCACATGATTGAGCAGCTATGGTAAAATAATCCTCTGTAGTGAGTCTCACAGTATCCCCAGCCCGTCTTTGTTCTCTGACCTCTGATGATTAAATGTACAAGCTGAAATCATACTAATTTCAACTCTTATTTGCATCTGAGTCTGCCAGCTAACAAAGTAGTGTTTAATGGATACCCTACACTTTTAAGTTTCTTTCTTCCATAGTGAGAACCCATGTGTTTTATCTGGTGGCTAATGCTGCCTGGTATTTAACTGGAAAATCATACTAGGAAAGAAGGTCATTTGAATTAGAAGGATGGCTAGAATGATCAGATCGGCTGAAGTTTACTTTATTACATGTGAGTATACACACAACCGTGGTGTCTGTTCTATGATAGACACAAAATTTTGCATGGTTCTTCACTCTCTTTCAAGGTTCAGTTCAAATAATATTTCCATTATGAAACCTCTAGGTTTCCATTTAGGAAACCAAGGCTGGAAAAAATACTCCATCCCCCAAACTCCCAGTGATATTGTGGACACACCTTGATTTGTTCAACATTCAACACAGTTCTTAAACGTTCTAGGCACTTTTAGAACTTGAAATATAATCAAGACCAAGATACAGTTTATACACTCCCAAGAGAGAAGAACGGGCAGTTGCGATAAATCATTAACAAGTTGTAAGCTCGAGATATGATAGGGCTTGTAAGAAGTACACCTGCCTTGTTGGGTTAAGGACATGACCCTCTAGAGTCCACCAAGACTGTCCAGTCTCAGTGTACAGGAATAGGCAGAAGGCAGAAGCAGCCTTAGTATGAGGAAAAGATGAACAATGCTTTGTCTTTCCAGAAGTGAAAGAACATATTTGTGGGAGAATTGCAAATAAAAAGACAGAGGTTTGTGAATAGAATTCTATATTGAGAATTGATTAAAAAATAGATCGAACAATTAAGTAGAGATCAGTTCATAAAGGTTAAGTTAAGGATTTACATTTTATTATGAGGACAATGAACACTGGGTCTTACAGATGTTGATAATTGAGATATGAATACAGTGAATGGTTATGGGAATGGAGAAAAGTAGAAGTTGGCATTTATTACAAAATAAAATCAAGACATTGTTGGCTATTTGGGTATGGTGGGAAGAGAGAGAGAGGTAGGCACAAAGGAAGATACACAGGTTTCAGTCCTGGGAAACAAGGAGGTAGTGATAACTTTGTTGATATAAGGGAGATAAATACCTTTATTACAGATCCGTAGCTTCTTTTAAGATGCAGAGTCTCCCCACTTCTCACTGCCCCAATCCACAAGACTAGATGAGTTTTTGTAGTCAGTCGAGTTGTTGTTGTTATTGTTGCTGTTGTTTTATTCAGGGATTCTCAGTAACTAGCCTAGCGCCTGTTGCTCCATAAATATTGTTAAATAAGTGAGTGACTGGAGCAGAAGTGGTGAATATTTTTCCCACCACTATTTTCCAGGGGAAACTCCCAATTACTTGGATAGAAATTATTTTGGGGGACTGGAGTTCAAATCTATTGGAAGTGAATTAAGTCTTCATAAGGCCAAGATACTGCATATTTAATTATGCTTTCAATGAAACTCAGTGATATCTTTCTCTCTGATGGAAAACTGACTTTCTAAATAATTAAATGAATTAAAACTTGTGTATGACAGGATTATTATACCAGCAACAGTCCCACTGCAAATACATGAGACTGTCATTGCAATAACTGAAGGACTAAAATAGATGTCTATGCAGACAGCTACACATTTACTGCCTGAGGCTCAGAACCAATCATAACTCTAGGTGAACTCAATTCCTCAAAGCACCAGGGGAAGCTGGAGACTTCCAGGTGACCTCTGGTTGACTGGCTTCTGGGATATATATAGCACAGGCTGAAGTGTGCTGTCAAGACTCACCATTTAAGTATTCTCAACTCCATTAAAATATTCTTTTCAAAGAGAGAGAACTGCAGGATGAATTCAGGAAGGATCTGTCTAACAACTTTTTGGAATTTGGAACTCAAGAGGGGCAATGGTGTTGGGATATGTGGATTTGGATGTGATCAAAATGGAGATGGAGACCCGAGCAGAGAGAGCATTGTATCTTTGGAAGGGGAAGGGTTGTCCTTGAGATTGTCTTCAAATACTATCTCTTTTTTAAAAAAATACTTCCTATTGTATTGCATTTATTGTCTGTGGACTTGGTTATGAATACTCAACCAGGATTTATTCAGCACCTGTAACACACCCTACATTCCAACAACAGCTAGACACTTAAACTTGCATTATCTCTTGGAATGTCCACCAACTTGCCCAGTGAGGACTTAAGACCACAGGAGAAAATGGCCCTGGATTACACACCAGTAGGGGGCTGAGCCAAAATCTGGATCCATATTTTCTGAATCCTGTGATTTTTTTTTCTCCCCGTGATGATTGTTATGGATATTTGATACATATTACCCACAGAAGACACATGTTCATATCTTTCTCAAAATTTTAAGATTCTAAGTCCTGGAGAACCAGTTTCAGCTTTATACACCATGAATGTTATAAAAGCCATCAGTTTTATCACCCTACCCACAGATGTCTCTGTAGCTTCTACAGAGTTTGTATGACAACATACCAGTTATATAGAGGTGGATGATTATCTTCTGAACTTGGTTTTCCCCAAATTCCAGTATCTAGAAATACATAGAAAAATGTCCATATTAAGCTTGCCTAATATTAAACATATGGAATCGCAGTTCACATGTGACAATAAAAATACAGATTTATGTATTTTAGAAAGTATGTCAGGTCTATTTTGCCTTAAGGCATAATCTCTGACTATTGGAAGTTCAAGTCCAAGATTTGGTAATTTTCAATCTGTAGGGGGCAGCTCAATGACACTTTGCAGTTTAAACAAGGTTTTGACATCTCCTACAAGAAAAAAAAAAAAGGAGTTTTAAGTGGCACCCCATGTTCCTAGAACATTAGATAGCCAAGTCAGATTTCAGGAAGAAAAGAGAGGGGGGAAAGTTAGTTGTTATCAGGTTTCTGAAAGATCAAAGAAGAATCCTTTTTTACCTCCAGGAAAACGTGGGTGGAGAAGGCTATAGATGCTGCTCTGTGATCTTTAGACAACCTGATGTGTAGCTGGAAACCCTTCAAGTGGTTTGACAGCCTCAGCTACTCATTCTTATTTTAAAGCATTAATTATTGTGGTTGTAGAAACACACATAAGAGAAAGTGTCAATGACATATATAGAAGAAATCAAAGAGTTTTTATAAATACATGCATGTGTAATCAACGGTCACAATCCAAAATTAAAACATACCTCATCCCCGGCAAATTCCTTTCCAATCACAGACCCCTACCTTCCCCTTTTCAAAATCACTACTCTCTTGACTTTTGAAGGAATTATCACTTGTTCTCTTTATACATTATTAACCTCATACAATACATCCCTAACATGAGAGTTGAGGTTTGCCAGTTTTTAAACTATTTTTGTATATGTACCTTGCCTTACTGTTTAGACTTCAAAAAATGTATTTTGCATATTTTAGGAAACATATTATAGAAATAAACTTTGTGGGTTTTTTGGGTCTGGCCTGTTATTCATAAGATGCTTGGGAAAGTCATAAGACTTTTCATGGGTAGCTGTAATTCTATAATCTTTTTGTATATCCCACTATTATATGATCATAAGTTATGTGCCCATTCTACTACTGATGGGCATTTGGGATATTTTTATTTGGGGTTATTAAATATAATGTGTCTGTGGATTTCCCTGTTATTTGTCTCCTAGTGCATATTTGAATGTTAGTTTATTCAAATACTGTGTATCTTCAATGTTATAAAAAATGCTAAATAGTTCTCCAAAGTCTTTATGACCTGTTTATAAATGCCTTACATTTATAAATGTAAGTTTATAAAGTTTATAAATGTTTTAGTTTATAGTTTATAGGCAGAAGTTTATAAACATTTTAAAGAACAGTTTCTGTTTAATTTGCTTTTAATTTTTAGCTTTCTAATGTTTATTTAGTGATATCATGTTGTGATTTTAATTTTGTTTCTGATGTAAGTGATGATGTTGAGCATTCTTTCATATATTTATGTCATATGGATACAGCCTTCCTAAGTCTCATGTCCATTGTTCTATGTGGTTGTCTTTTTCTTATTGATTTACAGAAGTTCTTTATATATGACAGACACCAACCATTTGATATTTTTTCTGAATTTTGTTCATAGGTAGCAATTAAAATAGTTTTTTATTGATTTGTATCAAACTATCCTGACAAACTCATTTATTGTTTCTGAGAATGTATTTGTTGATTCTCCTGAATTTTATACATCTGTCATCTGTAATAATGACAGTTTGATTTATTTTTAATCCTTAGGACTTTAATTTAATTTTCTTGTTAATTTCATGGCTAGTACACATAGTAAGCATATTTTTACTGCTATTGCTTTTCTCAGTTTCAAAAGGACAACTTGAAATAATCTGCCATTAATGTGATGTTTGATGTGTGTTCTAACACTTACTCTCTAGTAATGATATTTTTTCTATTCATATCATGCTGATATTTTTAAAAATATTATGAAAGACGTTGATCTTTAACAGATTTATTTCTTCATTTATTAAAATGCTATCATTTTAAAAATCGATTCTACAATTGCAGTAGATAACAATAATTTTATATTTCAAATGCCAAACTAACCTTGCATTCTTGGAGTAACTCCAAATTAGTCACATTGAATTTACTAGTTTTTATTTAGCGAATTTTTAAAACCATATTAAGCAGTGACATAATTTGATGATAATTTTCTATTCTTCTGGTGTTGTTTCAAGTTGTATCATGGTTATAGTGGCCTCATAAAACAAATTAAAGATTATTCCTTCTTTGTTTATTCTCCGGAATATTCTGTGTGAAATTTTCCATTTTTCTTAATACTTTGTAGAATTTGCTATCAAAACTTCTTGGAGGTGTTCTTGAGACAACTATTTCAATGCATTGGTTTATTTTATTTTTCTAAAATAAATGATATTCAGATTTTCTGTTTATTTCTATATACATTTGCAACATAGTATTCCCATAGGAGTTTGCATATGTCATCTGAATTTTCAAATTTATTAGCATAAATTTCCTCAAAATACCTTTTTTCTCCTTCAATTCCATAGGCTTGGTAATGATAGCCCAGACCTAAATTATTTATTTCTTTTTATATATGTCTTTATCAAACTGATCACAAATTCAACAATTTTATTATTTTTTCCTAATGAACAATTTTTCACCTTTTTGGCCTTTTCTATTATGTATTCATTTTTGTTTTATTGACTTTCACTCTTATTTCATTCTTTGTACTTCCTTTGAGTTTAGTTTGTTGTTCCCTTTCTAATTTGAGGTGGATTTTAAGATTACTTCCAGGCATCCTTATTTGAAGCCATCCCTATAGATGTATATTTAAAAGGTTATAAATTTTCCTTTAAACCTGGCTTTTAGCTGTCTTCCAAAAGTTTTGAGATATCATACTTTTTATTATCACCCAGTTCTAGATACTTTCTGAATTCTTATTTTTATTTTTTCCTTACCCTCCAAGATTTTTTTCTTCCATCTCCTAGAATATAGTAAGCATGCTTAGTTTGAATTTTATGTTTGATAGCTCTACCATCTCAAGCCCTTATGAGGCTTTTTGTAATATCTGGAGTTTCTTTTGGATTCTCTTTAAATTGCCTTATTTTCTTGTAAATTATTTTTTATCATATGCTACAAACTATACTTTCAAAATTGTTTGTAAAAATAACACAAAGCCTAAAATGATGTATCTCCCTGTAGATATGATTTATAGTTGCTTCTGCCAGGTATCCAAGAGATTAGCAACATGGAATTTTCTCCAACCAGTTTGCTAACTGAGAAGATTCAAAGTTGAGCTGCACTCTCTACGAGGCCCTGTCTGCTTCTAATTCACTCTTCTTCCTAAGTTGGAACACTTCTGTGGCACAGCCTACATGAGGATTTTCATCTGGATTATCTATCCTAAGGTCCAGACTATAATCCATGATTCCCTGGTCAGAATCACTGGTGATTCCCTCATCCTTGGGATGACAACTTCCCCTAGCAGAAAAGTGATGCCAAATCCTAGACTCATTCTCATTAGATCTCTGTCCTTTCTTGTATCCTGGCCCAGTCATTCTTCAGAGTCGCCTATGTAATTTCAAGCTTTTAGGAAAAGTCACTCAGAGTGATATGCTACAAGGATATAATTGAGTAAAGATTCAATTGAGGATTTTCATCTGGATATAGAACTGGCTTTCCTGATTATCTGTACCAGTCCAAATTGCCTAGTTCATCATTACTAGAAGTAGAAGCCCAGCCAGAGATATTTTTCTTCCTTAATATAAACAAAAGACAACAAGAGTCTCCTTGCTTTTGATACATCAATTTAACCAGGCGACATAAGTTATCAGGCTTAACTTAATCACGGTCTTAACTTTTGTCCTGATGCAATTAAATCTTTACTCAATTATATCCTTGTAGCATATCACTCTGAGTGACTTTTCCTGTTATAAGCATATGGTGTTTTTAGTTCTACTGTTAATTCCCTTCCACCAGACTTGTTTAAAACATGCTCATTTTCAATTGAGAGCCTGGGTGATACATGCATTACATTCTAAAATGCCTGGCTAGTTTTTGCAGGATATGAAATTATGAACCAATCATTTAGATTTGCATAGATTTTTTTGGCCTTATTGGCAGATTTATCAAGAATCAGCTATGAAAAGAAGAGGGGCACCCTGCTCACTCGATTGGGAACATTACCCTCCTTATTTCATGGGGAAAGTCTCTATTAAGGCAAAAGAAAAATGAAAGCGTGGGGGCCCTCACTCAAGAGAAGATATGACTCATTGTTTGAAACTATTCCAAAATTACTTCTGTATTTTTAATGAAGGATATGGAGCCATGCACTTACGTATATGTCAGAGTGGTATAGACTAACCAGACTTCCATAAATCTGCCGATCAGAATGAGGGCAAACAGGTCAATTCAAGAATGCTGGAATAAAAATCCTTTGCTTATATTTCTGCTTATAATGGATTTTTTTTTTTCTTTCGTTGGTTTGGAAATCTCCTCCTCCCTACTTTGAATAAATGACTTCTCCTTCCCTTTCAAAATATTATCTGAAATGGTGCATTGATCAGTATACTCTCATGGTCATTATATTTGATACAGGTGTGGATACATATCATAATCTGAGGACTCTATTTTCCTCTCCCCAGACATTGCTTGACAGGTGATCCTGGGCCTGGCCAATCAGTCTAGACCCTGTCTGGGATTATGCAATTTAAACTAATTTTAAAAGGCTTTTTCTGGGGGCGCCTGGGTGGCTCAGTGGGTTAAGCCGCTGCCTTCGGCTCAGGTCATGATCTCAGGGTCCTGGGATCGAGTCCCGCATCGGGCTCTCTGCTCAGCGGGGGGCCTGCTTCCCTTCCTCTCTCTGTGATCTCTTCCCTTCCTCTCTCCTACTGTGATCTCTCTCTGTCAAATAAATAAAATAAAATCTTTAAAAAAAAAAAAAAAGGCTTTTTCTGTGATGGCAGGTCTAACAAGATGTGAGCCCAAAGTGTCTGGCAGAATGAGACCATCAAAGGTAATGAAGCTCACACAGAGAAAAGCAAAGGTGAATAGTAGCGGAACTTCTGAAGATGCTAGAGCACCACACCCCACTGATCAGGAGGTCCAGTGGTATTCCTTGCCCTTCCATCAGAGGACAAATGGTCCATTAAATTCCTCTTTTTTGACCTAAACTACTTTGACTGGCATTCTTTCCATTTGTGACTTAAATGTATAAGGTTACCAAATAAAATAGAGGGAGCCCAGTTAAATTTGGATTTCAGATAAACAATAAATAATTTTCAGCTTTGTTTACATGCAATATTTGAATTTGAATTATTTGCCAGTTTAATGTGAGGTTGGATAAACAGAAAAAAAAAACTGTCATAGTATAAGTATGACCCAAATATTGCATGAAACTTAATATTAAACATTATTTTTTGGTTTATCTAAAGTTTGTATTTGGCATTCTGTATGTTTATTTGCTAAATCTGACAACCTTGACTTAAAAGAATCTTGACCAAAATGTGAATCATATTCTGATTGTACATTTTGATTTTTCACGGGTAAAATTGTTTCACTAATTCTGTCTTCAAAATAAATAAGTAAATAAATAAAACTGCTCATTTTTACCAACTGATTTCTTCTGACAGTGACTTGTTTTCACTTAAACTCAATTCAACAATTTTACTTTTATTGAATTTCTATTGTGTGCAAGGCACTGTGCAGGTTGCAGTAGGAATAAAAATAGATGTGGAATCTATGCTTTTAAAGACCTTAAAACCCACTTAATGGAGCAAAACTCAATTTGTTGCTATAATTTGTGAAAAAAATGTCAAACAGGATGATAGACCCTCCCAGTTATTCAACACTTTATAATTTATAAACTATTTCTCAGATAACTGTTCCCCTTGAATTCTTACAACTTAGGAAATAAAATTATTATATTTGTTCCCTTAAAAAGATAAACTGAAGTTCAAATACATTAAGTGAGTTACCTAGATCTCCCAGGTAACATGTAACATAGCTAAATTTAATCCCAGTTATTTTTACTCCAACGTTTTCCACTCTATTACTCTGCCATTAATTATCAAGTAAAATTTTGGAATGTAGTGTATAGACCTAGGACAAAGTAAGGAAATGTTTGGTGAAGTCAGTAGACGACTCTAAGAGGGAGGTGGGAAGGGCTTTAAAAATGTGTGTGATTTAAATAGCAGAGCTCATTAGATATAAAGGGTATCTCAGAAGGAGGAATACAAGGGATAGAAGGAAAGCAGGAGAGAGCACTGAAAAGAGACCACTGGAGTGAGTGGTCCTCCTGGGATAGGAATCTAGGAAAGTTATTAAATTAAAACTTATTAAACTCTGTCTACTCTGTGTCTGTCCTCACATGGATGAAAGAGAAAGCATGACACCAACTCAAGCCACTGATGGGAAATCCCAGGACACACCTACCATTAGCCCATTCACTTGGTCACACTACTGGTCAACAATTTCATGATTTTTTTCCTTCTTCTGCAAACTTCCTACCCACCCTTCTTCCTTCTCACTCTCAGATGATGTCCTTTATCTTTAGCTCAGTAGAAAAATGGAAACCAGTAGAAAGGCATTGCTGATGACTATCAAATGTAAATCTTGAGAATACTGCCTCAAGTCCCTACTGGTATATCACATTCATCACATTCACTTGGCTAGCCAGTCTGTTATCCCACCTTCCCATAACCATAGCCAAATTACTGATTTTCTTCCCCCAAACTTGCCTTCAGCAAATGGAAATGCCATCATTCCACATATTTAGGTCATTTTTCTCAACCCTCCTTCTGACATTTGGCATTTAATCCAAGAAACCCTTTTGGTGCAACACTTAAATACACTTAGAAATTAATTGCTTTTCATCCGCTACTATTTTCTTCTTGGCACCAGGCATCATTATCATCAGCCGGTCATTGCCCTTGTCTCCTAACTGGACTGTCTTCTTGGTTTGCCTCTATTTAATCCACTGTCAGCAGAGCATCTTAGTGACCCATGTTATGTTTTTGCCCAGAACTTCCAGTGGCAACTTCCCATCTCTCTTCCTTCCAATCTTTCCACTGAACTACACAATCCAAGTCCTTCCACTGGCCTACAAGGCTCTATGAGACCTGGTCTTCTGTTATCATTCCAATGACACTTACTCTCGTCACTTTCCTAACCTGCCCTCCAGCAGCCCAGTCTTTCCATATATGAAAAACATGTCACCTGCTTCTTCATCAGGGTGTGTGCCACATGGTTTGCCTGCATACATTTTCCTCCCCCAAATGCCTTACTTGCTTTCTTTCATTCCCTTATATCTCATTCAATTCTCTCACTCTCCTTTTAAAAATAATAACTCCACACCAATGCTTGGGTTTCTCTACTTTTTTTCCCTGCTCTATTCATCTCTACTGCATTTATTATAATCTGATATACTGCACGTATTTTACCTACTCATTGTCTATCTCCTCGACTGGAACATAAGCTCCATGGCGGCAAGGACATTGTTTGGTCCATTGCTGGATTCCCAGTGTTGAGCATAATGCCTTTACATAGCGAACTGAATAAAAGTGTGTTCAATAAATAAATGACTTTGGCCATATTGGTCAAATCTGTGACAGTTTTTGAAACCAGGCAGCAAAATATAGGAACCCTGAGCCACCCAGGTCCTCAGCAAGATGAAAGTATATAATGATATAATGTGGTAGAAACAGCTAGGATATTTATATATCAGAGAAACTAAGATAATAATGTCTGAGGGACTAGTAGTGGTGACAGCATCCCCTAGGACCTACATGGGGTCAAAAAAGGGGAGTTTCTTAAACTATACTCACAGTTACAGGGTGATTTAGACATAAGACAAAGAGACCAGATGGCTGTCACAGTATTCCAGGTTTGAAAGGATGTGGTTATGAATTAAGACTGTGACTCGTAATGAGAAAGAAAGGCACACATTTGAGAGATGGTTACAGAAAGATCCAGAAGGTTGAGGGGCAAAATAGAAACAGAATGGACGTTAAGGGTCATCAACGAGCTTGAGCGTTCCCAATTAGGGTGCCGGAAAACTAATTGCACGCCTGATTTCAAGGAGCTGTCTGGCCAGGTCAAGTGGTTCCTTTTGCTGTTTTTGACTAATTTTATACTTCTGGGAGGGGAGAAAGAGCAATGGTAGGCAAAAGAAGAAAGCTGAATCCATAGTCTCCAGTACCTTGCTACCTCTCCGAATTTGTGAAAATTCTTTTGGAGAGGAGGCAAATACTTGAACACTGTCCGGGTTGCCCCAGAGCCATTTGGACCGTGTCCATTTGTACTCCTTCGCTACATGGCATCCCAGGCACAAAGTGTCCAACAGACTTTTTCTTAAAAACCCTTTTTTATTGTCGTTATCCCACGAAGCTACTGGTAAAGAGGTTGTTCCGTGGTGGCACTATCGCAAAGTGAAGTCAAGGTCACCGGGGAAGTTTTTGGCTTTTCTGGGAATTCTCACTCTCTAAACTCCCTGTAGTTGTGTATCAGAGCAGGTCACTGTTACGGTTTGTCAGCCATGCTCAGTGGTAGAAGCTTGCACACCATCTGTTCTCAGATGCCTGGTTTTGCCCAGAGCTATTTGTTCCTCTCTCTCTCTCTCTCTCTTTTTTTTTTTTTCTCCCCACCAATTTCCACAAATACCAAGCAGGAAAATCTTCACACATTTTGCTGGTATTGGAGTGATTGAGTGTTAAATGAATTAAACTTGGGAGACCAGCTCATTGAGGGACTACGCTGAAGTTCATACATGTAGAGAAATACCAATTCCCCCGCCAGCAGATGAGTTTTCTCTCTGGTGCCTGTACAGACTTGTCTGAAAAGGTTAGAAGAAAGTGAGAAGCCATTCCGTCTTCCCCATGTCGCTCCTTTTGCCTGCCACGGAAAGCCGAGGCAAGGAGGGGAAGTAGCATTTACACTGCATTATAATTACCTGTCATTACTGAGAGTCCTTACGGTCTGATCTCTATACCAGGCATTTCACATATAAGATCACACTTAAGAAGGTATTCAGTTGGTCCAGTCAAATTGTTCTTTTCAAGATGAACCTCGTCTTTAAAAATTAAAGAACATAGCTGCCCTCATCCTCTGCTGATAAATTTACTCCAGACGAGAAGCTGACGAATCTGTTTGTTCAACAAGTACTCAAGGATTTTCAGGGTCAGTCAAGTGTGCAAATTAATGAAGGAGGGAATCGCTAACGTAACAAGCCCAGGAAACTGGTCTGTGGTCCAGCTCAACACTCGCCAACGATCTCACCTTGATCCAACCAACCTCCACAAACCCTGGTTTCCTTACTTCTGAAATAAGGAAAATGGTATAAATCTCTTTTATGAAAAAGGAACATTTCGACTGCATAAGTATCTGGTACTTGATCAATAGAGAAGAAATTAAACTTACTATTAAACATTAGACAAAATAAATACTTTTATAAATTTGAATTAAAAGGCTATTCAACAATTCATAAAGTTGTTGGTGATCTTATGCTGCTTAATATTTAGTAACCAATGAAGAAATGAAAGCCTATAGCCATTTAAAATCACTGAGGTCCTCTTGTTGAACCTGCCACAGTAAACCACATAATTAACTAAAGCAAATCGAGATGATCTGTGCCAAGGTCAGAGAGTACAGACATGCAGAAAATTCAAAATACAAAGATAAGCCATCTGGGGCTTGGGATACACTATTAGACATTTTATAACATTTTTACCACTTGTTCAGTTTAGCTTGGGGAGCTATTTCGTGTATTATATAATCCATTATAGGCTGTTTGGAATGAAATTTTAGACAAATGTTAACTAAAATTTTAATGGAGGTAAAGTTTACCATACTAATAATTGATTTTCTCTGTAGCCTTTTACTTAGCAAGTGTTTATTTAGTTCTTCAACACATAATATATAGCACTGGCCCCTGGGGAAGGGTACAATAACAGTCAAAATATGGAATCTGTAATTTAGTGGCAACAGGAGGGAACAAGTCCGAAAAGGCCATATCAGTGAAGGACAGCAAAACTGACAGTTTCCTCCCTTGGAGATACTAATCTTTGCCCACATATATCATGCGTATAAATGTGTTGTATGCATTCAACGCATATTCATACCTCTCCCAAGGTCCCAGTTCTACATACACAGAGCCTGTCCAATATTATTGAAGCTTTAGTGTTGGTTTTGGCCTTCTCTGTGCTGGTGCTGCTTCTCTAAGTTTAAGGCTGCATGCTGAGCGCTCAGCAATTAGGGGACGAAGCAAGGCAGTCAAGGCAACCTACTTGGGTGGCAAAGGTTTGGGGTGGAGACCCTTGCTTTCCATGCTATTTTGGGAAATAGATTTATATTTCTTAGGCCTCATTTCTTCATCTGTAAAATCGGGTAGTCTCCAGTGAACCATCCAGAGAGGTCTTATAGAGCAGGAAAACTGCTTACTTAGTAGATAAATGCATTTTATTACCCTATAAACAGAGTGAATATTTAATGATGAAGAATTACTGATAACAAATTTTCGAGTGTTTCATATCAAGTTATTTTTTTTAAAGAGGTCTTACCTTTTGAAGATATACACTGACACATGGGGAGGTTCAATATTGTATTATCTTTACAACTCCTGAAATACCCATTGAAAAGCATATATGCTGACAAATTGACATTTTCTGTAACAAAAAGTCTAAAAAAAAAAAAAAAAAAAAAAGCAAGCTCTGGGAAGAGTGGTGCGAAGAAAATGCCTTTTTCCCAAACCAAAACATTTTTTTTTCTCCCTATCTTTCTCATAGGCTTTTTGTTATATATTCAGGGATCCATTGGGTAAACATAGGCAATCAAAGGAAGAACTATGGAAATAATTCCCCAGCATTCTTAAACTAAAAAGGGAAATCATTGTACACTGCCAAAATCTGGGAAGGCCCTCTAGCTTCCCCACCCCAGGACCCCCTTGATGGCTCCTACTACAATGTGGATTTATGTTCACCAGAATATCGCCTACTGTATAACAAGTAGAGTATAAAGTGCCATATTGGACTACCATATGGCTACTAACCTCAGAGGTTGGTAGCAACTATCAATGTAGAAATTTGAGAGCAGAATGAGCCTCAGGATAGAACCAGTTCTCACTCAAGCATGCTATATAATTGGCTGTAGTGAGAAACTAAAAAATGTTTCAGAAACCAGATGGATTTGAAATGTTCCATTATTCATAAACACTTTTTTTTTTTTTGCATTTGTACTTGTTCCCATTCCCAAATATTCTGCCACAGAAATTTGCTGAAGAAGGTGTGAAAAGGGACAAAAATCTTTGCTTGTTTTTCTGGAAGGTGTCCCTGCAGCCACATTACCCAAGGAGCTAGAAGAAATGGCTGCGGCAGTTCGATTCGGAACTTCTCTCGGCCTGTTTGGGCCTGTTTGTATTAATCATGAATGTGTGTGTGTGTGTGTGTGTGTGTGTGTGTGTGTGTGTGTGTGTGTGTGTGTATATATGGAGTGAGTCCCTTGAGAGTTGAAAGGGCTTGTTATATAAATGGCCACAGGTGATCATGGGCTTTCTGAGCTTAAAGCTCTGGAAACTCATCTTCTCCAAACTCAGCTGTTCTTTCCCTTTTTTTGATCATCCAAATGACAGACACTGGTGTCCTTCTGATAGGAAGTGGCTTCCTAGGGGAGAAAACTGCTCAGTTTACTTCCTGCCTTTCATCCTCCCCCCTCCCCCACTCCTTCCCTCCAGCTGAAGAGAGAAGGCCGCCCAGGTACTTCAGTTGGAGGTGGAGATTTTTTTTTCCCCCAAATAAATAATGTGCTGAGCAACAAAGGAGAAACTCATCAGTGACAGGCATAAACAATGAAGGGTTATAAAACCCTCCCAGACAAGCAGCTTGGCAGTTTGGTAATTTACATACCAGATGAAATGCAAGAAGGACAGCACCTTTCAAAAGAGTATTTGTGAAAGAAGGAAATCCAGGCCCCTCTGTTCTATATCATGGTACTGGAGAATGCAAGATTCTGCAACTACCTTGGGACAGCAAAGCCATAGCATTTCAGCAGACATTTGCAATCTCCTTAGAAAGAAAGCATCTTACCCTGGAGAGGTTGAGAAAATGTCTATCTGAGACATTAGTGTAATTATTGGCTGGGGAGGGCAGTTTGTTTTGTGTAATTTATATCAAGAATTAAATAATGGATGGATTTGAAGTTGGTAATATACAAGTAGGATGAAAGATTAATCCTATCCATGCTTTCACACCTAAACCTTACTCATCTCAACTTCAGTTGGTTATGTCAAAACTGCCAGTGTATACAACGGGACAAAATCCACCACTAGGAATTTCAATTTAAATGCAGTGAGATACAACTGTCGCAGTGATGAAATAGAGTATTTTGTTGGTCGCTAATGAGTTTACTATGGCTACCTAGAATTTTTAAATGTCTGGGTCTCGGTTATGGAAAAGAATGTGCCTTTAGATGACTTAGCTAGAACAGAACCTGTGAATAAGCTAGCTATAACTTAAAGAATATATTTAATTGTTTACACATAATTACTCCCTCATGATACTCAATCATAAATATATATTAAAGCTTTCTGCACGCCTATTACTTGACAATAGCAATCCTTTCCCCCAGACTTTTAGGCTAGGGGCATTTCCCATTCCCTCAATTCCTTTTTGAAACCCTTCTCAGGGGCTAATGTCACTCCTATATTCTTAGGTATTTGCTTTCCATGATATGCATGATCTCTGCCATAAGTAATGTCTTTAAAAAAAACCCACTCTTTTGGGGCGTCTGGGTGGCTGAGTTGGCTAAGTGTCTGATTCCTGATTTCACTCAGGTTATGACCTCAGCGTCCTAGGATCAAGCTCTACGTCAGGCTCTGTGGTCAGCATGGAGTCTACTTGTTCTTCTCCTTCTGTTTCTCCCCGCTACCTTTCATATGCTATCAGATAAAATAAATATAAATAAAATGTTTTAAAAAAAATCTTTTTTGGCCTGGGAGAAATCTTAAAAACTATCTCATTCGGTTTTCTTTATCTGTAAACTAAGGGACATCAAATGACTTGACCAGGGTTAGAAGCTACCTACAAAACTAGGACAAGAAACAAAGTAAGCATAGATTTCTCATATGACAGTGGTACCATCTTAGAGTCTATTTCCTGTCGTCATCCAATTGCTTTGATTATGACTTACTTCCCCAACAGTTTACAAAAGCTTTGAGGGCTGGGAAACTGTTTTATCAATTTGCTTTTTCTCCTACAGTGCTGAAAACATACTAGCACAGCAATGATTATATTGAATATGTTGTACAGTGATGAAGAATGTATTTTTTAAATTGATGTGAAATTCACACTACACAAAATTAACCATCTTAAAGTTCAAATTCCAGTGGCATTTATCACAGTGTGGTGCCATCCCACCCCTGTCTAATTCCAAAATAGTCTTATTGACCCAAAAGGATATCCGGTACCCACCAAGAAGTTATTCTTCATTCTTCTCCATCCAAGCCCTGGCAACTACCCATCTGCTTTTGGTCTCAATGGATTTACCAGTTTGGGATATTTTGTACAAATGGAATCATACACTATGTGACCTTTTGTGTCTGATTTCTTTCACTTAGCATAATTGAAGCTTCATCCGCATTGTGGCATGGATCAGTACATCATTTATTTTTATGGCTACATAGTATTCTGTTGTATGTATATTGGTGTATCCATTGTTGGTTGTATCCATTCATCCACTGGGCCTTTAATTTGTTCCTACCTTTTAACTCTTGTGAATAGTGCTGTTATGAAGATAAGTGCACATGAATTTGTTTGAATACCTATTTTCAATTCTTTTGAGTACATACCTAGGAGTAGAATTGCTGGTCCATATGGTAATGCTATGTTTAACTTTTTGAGGAACCGCCAAAATCTTTTTCATAATGGCTGAACCATTTTACATGAAGAATACAATTTTGGGTTACAAAATATAAAATATAGTATGATTTTAGTATACTAAAAGTACTCCTTGACAATTTGGTAAGAACTGCTGTGCGGTTTGTCATTTATATGCACTCTATTTATGGTGGGAGCTCTGACATATCCATATTTTATAAGAGGCATACAATAAATATTCCTGGCATGTGTTCAATTCATGGCCTTCACAAGCCCGTATCAATGCATTAGTTCTAATCTCTTGGATAAATAGTAGTGCCACTATGTAGTTGTCCAGCTTGTGCACAACCTACAGTGCCCTATGTTACCCTGATTAAGGGATATTTGATTCTTTAGATTCCAAAATTGGTTCTCTATAAAGTGAGGAATTGTCAATCTACCCTAATGTTCTTAGTTATCCTTTGGAGTCTAGATGCCTACTTTATGGTACCCAACTGACAATTATAACATCTCTAAAACCATGCAAAAATCTTTGTGCCAGATCCTCAAAGGGGTTCCACAGGATATGAGATATGGTCTTACCCTTAAGGAAATTAGAGATTATATGAAAAAATGAGACTGACATGTTTGAAAAATCTGCTAACAGTATAGAGAGAAAATGCTAAAAAAAAAAATATATATATATATATATATATATATATATATATATATATATGAAGAGAAAAATCTGGCTAAATGATTAGACAAAATTAACAGAAAAGATAAAATTTGACTTCAGTTCTAGAAAAAAGACAGTAGTTAAAAGGCAGAAAGGTAAGGGTCTGGCATTTTTAATGAAGGAAAATTAATTAGAAAGTTTTAGATCTTAATCCTTCCACCATAGTACCTTTGAGACAACATTGCAAATACTGTCTATGAGAAAAAAATCATAATCAACTTATTGGGTCCCCAAAACAGATAAAAATTGCTACATGGTAATACCAAGTGTTCCTGATTCCAAGCAGAGTCTTTGATTAAAAAATAAAGAATAATAACAACGCAAATAATAATATTTTTAGACGGTTTCTTTGTGTAAAACACTGTGATGGACATTATTTTATTTAATACTCACCACTGTATATGTGATAAATAACTCAATTTTATAGATGGAAAGCTCAATCTTAGAGAAATCCATACTTCTAGGTTGAAGGAAGGACAAGTAAAATGATTTCGGCTATAGCACTTTTTCTTAACCATACACCCATTGGGAAACGTTCAACTGAGGTAAAGAGACTAGAGAAGAAAATGCTGGCAAATGTAGAATTAACTCTTAAGGAAAAAGTTTAAGAAGATGGTTGCATTAAATGTGTTCCACATCAAAGAGGTACACCAAGGGGGATACAGATGAACAACAGACATAAATCTAGAGAAAAAGAAGTCACTGGGTAAAACGTTGAGAGAGTACATTTTTAGATTAGTCATGAGGATAGAAATCAGATGCAGGAAATTCAGGGATGACTGGGTAATGAACATGTGGTGGAGCTGGGGGAAAAAAAATAGAAGGCAATCTGGAAGTCTCACAGGGGAACAGAAAACATGGAAGCCATCAATGAAGAGCAAATGGCCACAATCATTGAAGAACCAAGGGAGCTTTCCTCAACACAGGGGCCTTGCATATGAATGAAGGCAAGCATGGAGACTGTCAGCTGAAAGAGAGGGCCAGACAGAAAGGAAATAGAAGGGAGATTTGAGGAAGACATGAAATCAGACACTTGCATCAAGAAATAGGTACTTCAGAAAAAGATATACACCTTTTCTGGTAAGAGAGGAGGAAGATAAAAATGGAATGAGTGGAAACCCCATGACCATCCCCTCACAAATCTCAACATTTTATTTATTTAGTTAGCTAGATCATTGTTTTTGTTGTTTTTCTCCAACGGCAAGAATATCCTTCTCCTACAACTGAAGTATGAAAAGTTTTGACACCTTTAACCCCATCCACTGTCTCCGTTCAGATCCTGGTTGTCAACAGTTGCTTTCCTATTTGACAACCCCTCACCATCCCCACCAGGATTTGTGGCTCCACCACTAGTTTGTAGTATTTTGAAAATAATGCTATTAATAGAAGGCTTTCTATGTGCCAGACACGGCAATTAAGTCTTAGAAAAACATGGCAGAACACAGGCATTATTATATGATTTTGTGAAAGGACATGAAGCTTTCAGGGGAAAGGAACATACTTGAGTCCACATGGCTATGGGTGAAGAACCAGAAATCAAACTCAGGTCTAACTGAAGAACTGCAAAACCACACTCTTGAAGGCACATGCCATTTATTTTACAAGGCAAAGAAAGCACTTACAAGAGTTACGCCACCATCTAGCAAACTAGAAAATCAACAGAGATAGCAATGGGTACTGACAGCCCCATTAGATTTGGACAGTGTGAGTCTCTAGCGGCCACTCACACCCAATCCAGTGACTTCCTCTGGCAAGGTACTACAGCTGGGAGGTGAGGTAAAACAGGTAATGGGGGATCATCACAGGCAAGAACTGACATGGCAAGGAGAACAAGGAAACTGGAGTCCAAAAGCCAAATCATGGCCTTGGGATTCAAGAAAAACAAGACTGAGCACAGACAGAAGTGAACGACTTCCACCTGAAGGCCCCCCTTTGCCAAGTCCAGTTGAGGGTAGAGGCTTCCCTTCATCTTCAACCTTGAACATATAGTTTTTGTCTTTTAGTTTTTAGGTTCTGCCCTCCTGCAATGTGGCCTATTTCCCTCATCTGAAGATTTTTAATTTCACACTAAGATAAAACAAAAATGTATTTATATATAATGTAAACATAAAATTGTGCTATTAGAACTAATTTACTGTTCTCACTCCCTCTCCCAGTCCTTGTACAGAATCACATATTAATTTTAAGGAGTTCTTGGGGTGCCTGGGTGACTCAGTCTTTTAAGACTCCATCCCATGGGTTTGGCTCAGGTCATGATCTCTGGCTCCTAAGATCAAGCCTCATGTTGGGCCCCATGCTCAGCACAGAGTCTGCTTGTCCGTCTCCCTCTGCTCCTTCCCCAATTCACTCACACTCTCTCTCTCTCATAAACAAATTTTCAAAAAATTAAAAAGAATTAAGTAATCCCAATAAGGAAAGAAATCCCATATCTTACTGTGTATGTTTCACTGTTCCTTATTTGTCATAATTTTCCATTTTAAGGGAGGCTAAGACACCATTAAGTTGCCCTCATTTTTCCATAATTTGTCCCCTCTGTTGAATATTTATGTTGTTCTCAAAGTTTTATTAATATTATTATTTAAATTTAATTTATTTTTGTCAGTGTTCCAAAATTCATTGTTTATGCACCATACCAGTGTTCCATGCAATACATGCTCTCCATAATACCCACCACCAGCCTCACTCTACGCCCCCACCCCCCTTCCCTCCAAACTCTCAGTTTGTTTCTCAGAGTCCACAGTGTCATGGTTGTCTCCCCATCAGATTTCCCCCCGACTCACTTCTCCTCTTCATCTCCCAATATCTTCCATGTTATTCCTTATGCTCCACAAGTAAGTGAAATCATACAATAATTGACTCTACTTGACTTATTTCACTCAGCATAATCTCTTCCAGCCCTGTCCACGTTGATACAAAAGTTGGATATTCATTCTTTCTGATGGAGGCATAATAATCCATAGTATATATGGACCACACCTTCCTTATCCATTCGTCCGCTGAAGGGCATCTTGGTTCTTTCCGCAGTTTGGCAACTATGAACACTGGGGTACAGATGGCCCTTCTTTTCACTACATCTGTATCTTTGGGATAAATACCCAGTAGTTCAATTGCAGGGTCATAGGGTAGCTCTATTTTCAATTCCTTAAGGAATCTCCACACTGTTTTCCCAAGTGACTGCACCAACTTGCATTCCCACCAACAGGGTAAGAGGGTTCCTTTTCTCTACATCCTCTCCAACACTTGTTGTTTACTATCTTGTTGATTTTGGCCATTATAACTGATGTAAGGTGGTATCTCAATGCAGTTTTGATTTGAATTTCCCTGGTGGCTAATGATGATGAACATTTTTTTTTTTTTAATGTGTCTGTTAACCATTTGTATGTCTTCTTTGAAGAAATGTCTGTTCATGTCTTCTGCCCATTTTTTGACATAATTATCTGTTTTGTGTGTGTTGAGTTTGAGGAGCTCTTTATAGATCTTGGATATCAGCCCTTGGTCTATAGTGTCACTTGTGAATATCTTCTCCCATTCCATGGGTTGCCTCTTTGTTTTGTTGACTGTTTAGTTTGTTGTACAGAAACTTTGATCTTGAAGTCCCAAAAGTTCATTTTCGCTTTGCCTTTGGAGACATATCTTGAAAGAAGTGGCTGTGGCTGATGTCGAAGAGGTTACTGCCTATGTTCTCCTCTATGATTTTGATAGATTCCTGCCTCATGTTGAGGTCTTTTATCCATTTTGAGTTTATCTTTGTGCATGGTGGTAAGAGAATGGTAGAGTTTTATTCTTCTACACATAGCTGTCCAATTTTCCCAGCACCAATTATTGAAGAGACTGTCTTTTTTTCCACTATATTTTTTTTCTGCTTTGTCCAAGATTATTTGACTAGAGTTGAGGGTCCATATCTGGGGTCTCTACTCTGTTCCACTGGTCTATGTGTCTGTTTTTGTGCCAGTACCATGCTGTTTTGGTGATCACAGCTTTGTAGTAAAGCTTGAAATCAGGCAATGTGATGCCTCTAGTTTTGTTTTTCTTTTTCAAAATTTCCTTAGCAATTTGGGGTCTCTTCTGGTTCCATACAAATTTTAGGATTGTTTTTTCCAGCCCTTTGAAAAATGCTGTGGAATTTTGATCAGGATGGCATTGAAAGTATACGTGACTCTACGCAGTATAAACATTTTAACAATGTTTATTCTTCCAATCCATGAGCAAGGAATGCTCTTCCATTTTTTTGTGTCTTCTTCAATTTCTGTAGTTCTTCAAGTACAGATCCTTTACCTCTTTGGTTAGGTTTATTCCCAGGTACCTTAAAGGTTCTTGGTGCTATAGTAAATGGAAATGATTCTCTAATTTCCCTTTCTATATTTTCACTATTAGTGTATAAGAAAGCAATTGATTTCTGTACATTGATTTTGTATCCTGCCACATTAATGAATTGCTATATGAGTTCTAGTAGTTTGAGGATGGAGTCTTTTGTGTTTCCCATATAAATTATCATGTCATCTGTGAAGAGAGAGAGTTTGACTTCTTCTTTGCTAATTTGAATACCTTTTATTTATTTTTTGTTGTCTGATTGCTGTTGCTAGGACTTCCTGTTACAGAAGAAAGCCCTGCTAGGACTTTCTGTTATGTTGAATAACAGTGATGAAAGTAGGCATCTTTGTCATGTTCCTGATCTCAAAAGGAAGGCTGTCAGCTTATCCTTATTGAGGATGATATTCCCTGTGGGTTTTTCCATAGATAGATTTTATCAAGTTGAGGAATGTTCCCTCTATCCCTATACTTTGAATCATTTTAATCAGGAACAGATGTTGTATCTTGTCAAATGTTTTTTCTGCATTTGAGAGGACCATGTGGTTCTTCTCTCTTCTCTTATTGATATGTTCTATCACATTGATTGATTTGTGAATGTTGAACCACCCTTGCATCCCATGCATAAATCCCACCTGGTCATGGTGGATATTCTTTTTAATCCTTTTTATCCATTTTAATTCTTTTTATCCATTCATCAGGGATATGATCTGAAATTCTCCTTCTTGGTGGGGTCTTTGCCTGGTTTGGGGATAAGGGTAATGCTGGCTTCATAATAAGAGTCTGGAAGTTTTCCTTATGTTTCTATTTTTTTGAAACAGCTTCAGGAGAATGGGTATTATTTCTTCTTTAAATGTTTGGTAGAATTCTCTAGGGAATCCGTCAGGTCCTGGGCTTTTGTTTTTTGGGAGGTTTCTGATCACTGCTTCAATCTTGTTACTAGATATTGGTCTATTCAGGTTGTCAATTTCTTCCTGATTCAGTTTTGGAAGTTTCTAGGTTTCCAGGAATGCATCCATTTCATCTAGTTTGCTTAACTTATTGGCATATAACTGTTGATATTAATTTCTTTTTTGTTGTTGTTGATATTAATTTCTGATGATTGTTTCTGTTTCTTTGGTGTTAGTCATGGCCTCTCCCTTTTCATTCATAATTTTATTAATTTGGGTCCTCTCTCTTTTCTTTTGGATTACTTTGGCCAATGGTTTGTCGATCTTATTGATTCTTTCAAAAAACCAGCTTCTAGTTTCGTTGATATGTTCTACTATATCTCTAGTTTCTATCTCATTGATCTCTGCTCCAATCTTGCTTATTTCCCTTCTTGTGTGTGGGGCTAACTTAATTTGTCGTTGATTCTCCAGCTCTTTATGGTGTAAAGAGAGCTGGTCTATTCTGGATTTTTCAGGATTTTTAAGGGAGGCTTGGATGGCTGTGTATTTCCTTCTTAGGAGCACCTTTGCCATGTGCCATAGATTTTGGACCGAAGTGTCTTCATTCTCATTGGTTTCCATGAATTGTTTAAGTTCTTCTTTGATTTCCTGGTTGATCCAAGCATTCTTAAGCAGAATGCTATTTAGCTTCCAAGTGTTTGACATTAATACTGCCAGGCAACTTTTATGAAGAAAGTCATCTTTTTCTTTTGAATTGTATCCTTCATTGAAAATTTCAGAAGCAGAGTTACTGGGAACAGAGATTCTTATTCGTAAATAAGTTTTTGTGTCCCTATAAGTTAATGGTTTGTTATTCTTTGTCATCATTCCATGTACAAGTTAATTATTTCCCCAAATGTAGATTTTCAAAGACACAGTAGTAGCTTTGACATTCATATCATTCCTATCATTGCTAAATAGCAATTTTTGTAGAATGCATATTTAATTGAGGGATTACCTATAACTGGAGATTAGCACTTATAATATCAAAATCAAATCTTTTATACATTTCTTAATAATTGGTGCATTGGGTAGCTTTATTTCCTTTGAAGATCTTTAATCATTCAAGACGCATTGTATTTTCTGAGCGCTACAACCCCTTACCATCATAGCTGGATTATTCTTAAGAGTAATCAATGACAAAAGCAATGATGTCAGTGAGCCCAAATTGGCAATTCAAGCACCAAGGTCACCCTACTCAAAGGCCATAAAAAAAATTATTCTTTTTTTCAATTGACAAAATACTTCCCAAGCAATCTACATATAAGCTTTTTATTTGGAGAGTTTAATTTAGGGTTTTATGATTCATTGTGTTGGTTTTCCTGTGAAGGAGTGTATTACCCTAATTGATATAGTACGATGCCTCTTTACCCTGATGTTAGCATATGCTTTTAAAAGGGAGTAATTGAAAGAACATATCGTAGAGTTGTGGGAAGTCATAAGTCATCCCTTTTGACCTGATTATTGGATGATAAGAAATGTTCTTCATGGACATATGAAGACTTGAAACCACTTACCAGTTTGTACTTGACAATGACTTCCTTCCTTCTTACTTTGGTTCTTACAGACTTTATTTGGGGGTATTTTTCTTGCAATTAAAAAAAATGACAATATAATCTAAAGTACCCCTCCTTTTGGAAAATGTAACATATGGATTCATTGTATCTGTCATACTATTGGCTTGCCTCTGCAGTCTTAAAAATATCATGAGGACATGCATTCATTTTCATGTGTTGGATATTTAGGCTGCTTTTCAACATGTGAAAGGAAGTATAGGACTGAAAAATACTAATATCACTTTGCAACCAAAATGCAAATTTCAGGTTTATTTTCCCCTAACTCTTTATATATAGATGAGACTTAACGAAATCCATTTCTGTCAGACATGTGTTCTTGCTTTTTCATAATCATCCAGTTGGTGAGCGTGTGTGTGTGTGTGTGTGTTTTCTATTACATGCAATGGTTCCTGCCATTTCTATTCTTTGGCTACCTTAAACAACCTGATCATCGCTAATATTTTGAACATCTTTTGAAGCTCCACCAACCACTGCCACCAAAGAATGGACACATATGCTATATGGATCAGCGTTTCCTCCTGACTATGTAACAAAAACCTCCCTGTGAGGTTGATAAGCAAACAGACATCAACAAGAGAATGGCAGCTAATTCCCTGGAGAGACTGTCGGAAGTCATACTTCCCAAGTCAGGAAAAGAAAGGCAGGACGCTGGTGATTCAGAGAAAGGTGCAGTGTTCCAAGACAGACAGGAAATGCTGACATATGGCAACTGAATCAAAGGGGAACCCAGAGTCTCTGTTCAATTGTTTGAGTCCCAAAATCCACAGTCCTTAAGCAATGTGTTCCTTTTGACCATAGCTTGAGTGAAATCAGAAGCCCTGGTTAATGGCAATGTTGGTAAATGAAAGCACTCAGCAGAAAGAACGAGGATTCATTGTTCAATGAAAAAGAGTGAGAACTGTTGCTTTGATTTTAGTTGAGAGTCATCTATAGATATCTTGTCCAAGAGTTGTGACTGGGACTTTTTCTTTGAAAGATTAATTTCCGTGAGGATTCTGAATATTTACAGAACATGTACTAATTTAGAGTAGAACTGAGTTGAATTCCAATGAGGGGCTAGAGAAGTCATACTCTGAGGAACAAAAAAGTGGGTGAAACAATATTAAGTGAACTTTAAATCATGATATAGATAGTCATAGTAACTATCTTGCTGGAAAGTTTCAGAGTCATGGTCACGAAGTTCTGGGTTTGGTATTTTTTATATTGTGGCAAATTTTTTGATAGGGGAAGTGGATGGATGCCATTAAGTGGAGAGAGATAAGGGCAAAAATGGGGAACCCAGAAAAGCCAGTTTTTGGAGGCATGTTCTCTCCAGCCTGATTTCTTTTTTTAGTTTTTGGCCACCATAGATGAACTGCCAATCTCTTCCCCCTCTCCTGAATTTACTCAGATATACCTCTGTTCCTTTGAACCAAAAAGAGGCTCCATTCTTCCTACTTCTATCCCAACACTTGTCCCATTATGTTGACCTTATGTCAAAGAAACACTTTGAGACCTTGGAAACTCCATATTCATATTCTCACAAACCTGAAAAGGGAAAGAAAGAGGTAGGAAAAGGACTAACTAGGATGTGTGTTGGAATATGTGATAATATTGAGGTTATAGGGAAATAGAAAAACATGCCGATCCTCTACATTCTCATTTTTAAAAATAAATAAATAAATAAAAATAACAAAAATCTAGAAGCTCAGAGTGCTGCCCCAAAGAGGGTTTTCCTTTCCCTGGCATTTTTATTCTTCTTTGAAGTTGAGTTTCATTTTCAGTGATTTCCTGAGCAAGTAAAACAACATTTCACTCAAGAGTTAAAAGGGGTCAGTTTGGGTCTTGTCAGGGTGCTTTGGATCTTTCTTGCTGACCTGAAATTAGTACATGTGCATCTAAGTGCTACTTCAACCACCCAGCGCACCATGAAATATGTTTTCCGCTACAATGAGATTGCTGGCAGTGCATAAAACAAATGGATTGGGTCAGAAATAGTCTGACTACACCTTTAAATGGAATCTTCTGGATATATGTTACTTCGGAGAGCACTTCCGAAACTTTCTTCTATTAAGACTTTATCATAATTTTAAATTCTGGCTATAGAAGCCATTTAGAACTCAGTTCATCTTCGTAACAGCCCCAAGGGGGTGAGTTCTGTATTGTAAGCCCCAATGCACAGATGAGAAAAGAAATCTTTAGAAGTTTGGTCTCTTGCCCTAGGTCTCAAACTAGTAGCTGGAGAACTTGGAATATAATTGAAGCCTAGAAACCTCAGATATTTGTAGTTGTTTTTGTTGTTGTTTTTCGACTCTGACTCATCTATTCAAAACTGCATCAGTTAGGTTTGCTGCAGATAACAGCTGCAGATAACAGATAACTCAAGTAGACAAGATAGACATTTATGTTCTTCCTATATGACAATAAATTTAAAGGTAAGCAATCCAGAGCTCATACACGGAAATTATTTCAGCTTCTCCAATGTAATCAGGCACATGAAGGTAATTGTAATTCCAGCCATCACAACTGTAATCCAGACCAGCATAAAGGAGTTAAAATCAAGAGGAAGAGTGACACCTGTATTAGGAGAACAAAACCTTTCTAGAGATACACAGAAATGGTTTGAGATTGTTTCCTGTGATCACCACTAGTGGTCTAGAATCCTCAGAAGAGTAATTTTTGTCTCATTACATTGTTGCCCCTTCCCCCCCCAAAAAAAAAACCAGATATTCAACCAGAAGAAAGAAAATGAGAATGGATTTTATGCAAGCATCCAGAAGTATCTGTTTTGCAAGATATGTATATATCCACTTCAAAAATAATCAAAAGTTTCCTTTGGGACATTTTTGTCCCAATGGTGTACTCCTACTCCCTATTTTATATTTATCAAGTGAGGACATGCACACATTTTGACCAAGGGTCGGTGTGGCCGAATCTCCACCAGTTACATAAAAATTATCCAGGTGAAGTCCACACCAGATACAGGCTTAAATCCAAGGTTTAATGTAAAGGTTTTGATATCCCTCTAGTTCATACAGAATCTTACAAGGAAAAAACAATTCCTAGAGAATTAAAAAAAGAAGTGTTTGGAATCTACAATTCAACTATTTTTAGGTAATAGAGAAAGGCAACATAAAAAGGTAATATTACAGGACATCAAAATTTTTAACCAATCAAGAAACATCTTTAAAATTGGAAGCCGACTATCACCATGGGTATTTGTTTCCCTTGACTGTTGACTGTTAAGATGACTGTTACTCATCTTAACAGCTGATTCACACTGTTCACCCTCCCACTTGGCAGGGGAAACTAGATGGCTGGTGATTCACAATCTCAGCCTTGGAGAAAAGATTCATAATGAAAGAGGTTTACAACATGTTCCTAATCTCTGTGGGCTCCTCTTGCTCCCCATAAAATCCCCCTAAACTGTGAGATTTTACAAAGAAATTGATGTCCTTAGGTCTTGCCCATCCAATGAAGACGTTTACAAGGGACTGGACTGCACAATTCCCAGCCATCAAATTGGCTTAATTAATCCCAGATTATGCTGAATGTACACAATAGAGCATAAACTATCTAGAAAACTAGAGCATAAACTATCTAGAAAAATGTGTCCGTTTTCTAACATAAGGGTAAGGTAAGGCAGAGCAGGGAGAGGATCTAAAAGAAGAGATGACCGTAATGACTGAAAAGAAATTGCCAGTGGAATTGAAGGACAACCAGGACAGTATGATGGATCTAAGCCCAGACTAGGCACTTCAAGAAGAATGGAGGTTTCTACAACACTGGATGTTTGAACATGTGAGTGAGATTGTAAAACAAGATGATCTTGTCTATTATCTTGTCTATCATTAAGATGTAACTGCAGAGCTGGTGGTGAAAAATACAAGTTTGTTTCTTTAAGTACAGACTTAAAGAAAAGGGAAATTTGAACTGGGGAGCTGAGGTACTTTGGTAACTCAATCGGTTAAGTCTTTGGCTCAGGTCATGATCCCAAGGTCTTGGGATCAAGCCCCCACCCCGGGGGCTCAGTAGGGTATCTGTTTCTCCCTCTACCTCTGCTTCTTCCTCCTGCTTATCTGTGTGCACTCTGCCAAATAAATAAATAAATAATCCTTTTAAAAGTTATAAAAAATATATTTTATCCATTCATTTATTGATTTCTTTATTTTAACATACACACACACACACAAAGAGAAAGTGAGCACATAAGCAGAGGGAGAGGGAGAAGCAGAGCCCCTGCTGAGCAGGGATCTAGATGCTGGGCTGCATCCCAGGACCCTGGGATCATGACCTGAGCTGAAGGCAGATGCTTAACTGACTGAGCCATCCAGGTGCCCCAAATAAATAAATAAAATCTTAAAAACAACAACAACAACAACTAGGGACCTCAATGCCTGACTGGTCATTTTTCTAAAGCCTCATTGGTGATGAGAAGGAGAAAGTGATGGTGGGAACCAGCAATAAATATAATATTGGTAGGGTTGGTTTTCGATATAGTAAAATCTTAGGTGCAGTTTTAGCCTGCGGAAAGATGGTTAGAGAAAGGAGAGAACTGAGCTTGCAAAAAGGTGGAACAAGGGCTGGAAGAGATGATGTTATAGCACATCAAATTAACATTTAACTAATGTCATTGCTTTTCTATGACAGTACCATTAAATACAGAACTTTCAGCCCCCCAGATTAATAGGATGCATAAACATGTGCACACGTGTACCCTTTTATAGAAACCATAGGGGTGCAGTGTTACAATTCTCAGGGTATAAAAATGGAAAACATAACATGAGTAATTTAGACAGGTGATTATTTAGATAATAAATAAGGTAATAATAATGTGTTTTAGGATCCCTTTAAATGTTTACCCATCCTTCCACACATTAAAATAACATGGCCTTTGGAAATTTGACTCACTTACACTTTCCAGCTGCACAGACCATGAAAGATAATCTATAGCTATTTTGAGCTACACAAATAGAAAAAAAGAATGAGAATATATAGCCCCATTTTTTTAAAATATTTTATTTATTTATTCGACACAGAGAGAGAGAGAGATCACAAGTAGGCAGAGAGGCACAAGTAGGCAGAGCGAGAGGGGGAAGCAGGCTCCCTGCTGAGCAGAGAGCCCAATGTGGGGCTGGATCCCAGGACCCTGAGATCATGACCTGAGCCCAAGGCAGAGGCTTAACCCACTGAGCCACCCAGGCACCCCAGTAGATAGCCTAATTTTAATACGACACATTAAAATCTGCGATGATAAGATTTATAGGATAATCACTAATATTTTTATATCATCAACGTCCATGTATATAGTTCCAGAATGTTTTCATACCCTCCTCATATTAGTCATAATTATTACTGTCAATTTTTGGTGCTGATTTTCTTCTTTGAACAGCTTTTGTAAGTGGAAAACTCACATAGATTTCAGGCGAAATGACTTCCTTTCATCCTCACCCTGGACTGATAAGTTAACTGAAAACAGAATTGTAGGTTGCTCCTTATTTTTGATCATACTTTGAAATGATCATTTCTTTCCTTCTTTCTTTTTTCTTTTATTTCTTTTTTACAGGAGCCTGGGGTGGGTTTGTTTCATTTCTGATATGGGATGTAGTAAATATGCCAAGAGAAGTTTAAAACACCATCTGCAAGGTTCTTCCCCATACCTCCTTTGCTTAGAGATAGCAGGAAAGGGGGCATTTTCCCCTCATCGCCCACTTCCTGTCTTCTGAGGTTATCACCGCATTGTCTTGTTTCCACCATTAGCCTCGTGAAAAGTTTAGGTTGCTGTGATGTGTGGGTGTTCAGTTGTGGGTAATTTGCTTATTCTCACTGGTTGCTTTACGAGTTTCTTTTCCTTTTCCCTTGGGGTCCTAAAGTTTTACTCTGTGCAGACTGTTGTAACTGCTAATTATGTTTCTCTCTCATGCTTCTTAAATATGAAAAGCAAGTCCTTTATAAAATGGCAAAGTATTACATTTTCAAATTTGCCTTTCCCCCATTCTCCCTTTTGGCTCCCCCATTCTCTCTTCCATATCATTTGATCTTATTTGCCATCTCTTCATTTTTATGCTGGATTCTTGGCCTCTTCCAATAAAATCACTAATGCATTTTTTACAAATGTCTAACTTGCTATTTAACCCTATTTTCTGCTATTAAAAGTTTTAAAGACAATGTTTTAAAAGTATAGTTCTATTTCATTCTCCTTTTTTCACATTTTTTTTCCATTAGTCTTGCTTTTTTGGTGAGATGATTTATTCTTACACATTTTGAGCCTATTAGAGCTCTAAAATCTATTTGTTGTGTTTCCTGTTTAATGATTTTGGTACAATTTTTCCCCCTCTATTTTGTTCTCTTTTTAAATTGTGGACTTGACCTCAATAAAGATTGATTTTTCAGGCACCTGGGTGGCTCAGTGTGTTAAAGCCTCTGCCTTCAGCTCAGGTCATGATCCCGGGGTTCTGGGATCGAGCCCTGCATCCGGATCTCTACTCAGCAGGGAGCCTGCTTCCCCCTCTCTCTCTGCCTGCCTCTCTGTCTACTTGTGATCTCTGTCTGTCAAATAAATAAATAAAATCTTTAAAAAAATTCATTTTTCCTTTGTGAGATTTCCAAGCAAAGTCAACTGTAAGTTTCAGATGGGACATAAGACTAATTTGTTAGCCTAAAAGAAAAAAAAAAAAAAAGTAGAAGAAGAAGGAGGAGGAGGAGGAGGAAAGAAAGAAAGAAAGAGAAAGGAAGAAAGGAAGGAAGGATGTCTACTTCATTGGTATATTCAGAGGCCAGATGGAGCATGTCTCCATCTTGAGACTCATATTAGAACAAGTACGTAGATGTGCCTGGATGGTTCAGTCAGTTAAGCATCTGCCTTTGGCTCAGGTCATGATCTCAGGATCCTGGGATGGAGCCCTGCATCAGGTTCCCTGCTTAGCGGGGCATCTGCTTATCCCTCTTTCTTTGCCTTCTCATGCTTTCTCTCTCTCAAATAAATAAGTAAAATCTTAAAAAAAAAAAAAAATAGAATGAGCACATAAGAGTTAAAATTGGAATATTCTACAACCCTGTTGAATAACCTTTAAGATCAAGTATATAAAGTGCCTTCCTTTACACATTATTCTCAGTAGAGACTGGATAGAGCCTTATCCATGTCTTCCTTCCTTAGCCTGTATTCTCTGTATGTGCAAGGAAATGGTTTATTTTTGTTCATTAACTCTTTACGTGACACAAGATAGTGGCTCGATACACATATTTATCAATTAATATTTATTTGTTGTTGAATGAATGAATTGCTCATTTCAAACTTTTGCATTTGCTAAGCCCCTTGATGAGGAACATCTGTTGTGTATTTTTCTGTGAGATATGAGGAAGAAAATATTATACAATGCATAATTTGAATGAGATGGTGTAGGAGAAAGTCTCCTGAAACTTTCCTCATCATATTGAAATTCTAATTACAATAATAATTAAAATATCCAAACCTATATAAATGACTTGTAGTATTCTACCAATGCAAGCAGGGGTTATGATAATTCCTCACTTAATACAGTTTTCCCTGAAAATAGAAAATCAAATATACAGTGACCTAACACATTACTATATAATATATAAATATCATGTCGATATGAAATGTATTTTGTTGTTGATTATATTATTTTTCTCTCTTGAGGAATTTGAGGACAGAATGTTTTTTAATTGTTTCCACATCCCTGGGAATTTGCAGCATCATGTTTATCACATAGTAGATGCTCAATCTGTTTTATGAAAAATAAATGAGGGGCACCCGGGTGGCTCAGTGGGTTAAGGCTCTGCCTTCGGCTCAGGTCATGATCTCAGGGTCCTGGAATCAAGTCCCATATTGGGCTCTCTGCTCAGCAGGGAGCCTGCTTCCCCGCTTCTCTCTCTCTGCCTCTCTACTTGTGATTTCTCTCTCTGTCAAATAAATAAATAAAATCTTTTAAAAAAATAAAGAAAAGAAAAGAAAAATAAATGAATGGCTAAGTGCATAATTTCTATCTGAGTAATAATAATTAGAATAGTAAGTGGTACCGCCATAGAAATCAAAGATAAATAATGATAAGAATTTAATCTTAGAACTCATTTTATTATTATTATTTTTTTTTTTAAAGAAGAGGCTTATCCACAGGTTCTTGGTAGAATGAGATGATTTAATAGGTAAGGCTATCCTGAGAGTGACAGGTTTCAGAGACTCTGAATCAAGTCTGGGCAAACATAAATAACAATGAAATGATAATACAGTGCATGACCTGTTTGATATTCTTATTACTGCTCTGAGAAATCCCATGACTGGATTTATACTGTAGTGATTCCAAGCCAAACAGAGACATCTTGACAATTGGTTTCAGTTTCGAGTATAATTACATTGTTCATTTAAACAGGCAAGATAAAGCTGTTTAATCAGAAACACGATTGCTTGTACAAAATAGATGTAAGAGCTATTTTTTTTTCCAGTGCCCGATCAGTTGTTTTTTGCTAATACAGACAAAAAGGACTCGATGAGATCATTCTGATGTAAAACTGAAGAGCTGATTAGGAAAGGTGTCTAAGATGGGCTCATTCTAGTTTCTGGTCCCTTGTGAACAAAGGAAAAAGTGGTGCATGTTGAACAAAAGAAAAAAAATAAATTGAAAAGGTGATTGTGAAAAATAAATAAAATCTTAAAAGAAAAGATGAACGTGAGAGAGAAAGAGAGAGAGAGAGAGAGAGAGAGAGAGAGAGAAAGCGAGCATGAGAGAGTGCTTTTGAAATAAATGTGTAATTAACACATACAGGTCCCATGTTAATAAAACCCAAAGCTTCAAATTCTCAAGAAATTAAAAGAGAGCTTCTCGTGTGTGTGTGTGTGTGTGTGTGTGTGTGTGTGAATGGTTTACAGGTTAAACACAGCAAACTCCATCTCTCCCAGAGAAGGTGAACCCTCACACCCAAGTTTACACCCTAGGGCTGAAACTGATGGATGTATGTCGCCATGAAGAAGTAAAATGATTTCTCATTGTCAACTTCATTCCTGTCAAGTTTTGGACGTATGAAAGGTGCAGAATTGAAGAGACTCTGAAAACAGAGTCCCAAACAGCTTGGGAGGAATCAAATATATTGAACAGAGGGAAGAGCTGGGGTACTTCGCTGTCAGACTGATTAGCTCATTGTAAACAAAACAGCTTTAAACTCCCACTTCACACTGTTAACTAATCTGGTCTCTGACCTTGTTCCCATTTCTGGGGCTGGGTGAGGCCCCGTCTGGAGACAATCTCACCACCAGTCATAACAGGGACTTGCCTCCCCTTAGGGGGGCCACTTTCTTCAGGGTGATTGCTTCCTTGTGCTTTAAACCCTTGACCCATTCCAGCTTTTAATTCATTATTCATCAAATTTCTTGGTCCACTTAAAAAAAAAAAAGTGGTAGGGTTGCTGCTCAAATATGGGGTGGGGGGGATAGGGGGTAGAGAAAGTGGCATTCTGGAAAAAAAGGACAACCCTGTCAAAACATGACAGCTGATCCAATGCCTGTTTTATACTATTCATAGAAAATGCCAAATTCTGCAAATAGTAACCACATGTACATTGGCTTCACACACTCAATGTTCTGCTGCAAAACGAGACGGTCTTTATTTTAGTGTGTCATCAAAGAGGCGAAAATATCATTCTAGCCTTCTAGGCTTAACCCTGTGGGCTCTCAATTGCTAGAAGTTCAACACGAGCAGCCCGCACGCACGCGCACACGCACACACACGCGCACGCGCACGCATGCCCAGCCTCCGGGAGCAGTAGCCCCGACCCACGGAGCCCACCCCCCAGAAAGACGATTCAATTCATAAATCTGTTCCTGGGCCATTTTTATTCATAGCCACAGGATCATTACAGCGACAAGCTCACATCTGACGTTTATGATCTTGCTTGCTTTGCCAAAGTGGAGGAGGGGAGCGCAAACAGCGTGGGGGATCTGGTGCAGAAGGGAGGGGGGTCCCCGCTGCGACTCCCACGAGCTTCCCCCCCACCCCCCCACCCCCCCACCCCCGCAGCCAATGCAGGGACTCGGAAGAGCGTTTCTTGCCCTGACTCCCTTGGCTGGTGCCTTCCACATTTTGTTTGGATACATCAGGACTGGTGTCTTCGTTCCAATCTGTCGTACAATTGTCCTTTTTGGGGGCCTGGCTGGTATTCCCTCGCACTCACATTTAAAAGAGCCCGTGCACAGAACTGAACAGGGGATGGAAGTTTTGTGCGCACCGAGGACCAAACTCAAAGGCAACCAGCTGGCGTGGCGGTTGGGCCCTGTTCTTGCCCAGGAATGCTTCTAGCACCTTCCACAAGACCACTGGCTCGAAAAGGGCCTCCTGTTTATCTTCTCCTCCATAACAAGTAGTCTGGGGAGCGGCTGCGGTAAATCTCTGTCCGTCTGTAAGCCTCAGCCCTGGGTGTTTGTCCTCCGAGCTGGCTTCAACCCCCGAGGCCTGCATGGGTTCTGTCTTGGATAATTATTTCAAAATGTCTGTCCTTGGCCTCTTGATGAAAAACAAAAGATACCATAAAGTGCTAGGAAACTTCTCTCTCTTCCTATTCAGCCTTCAGTCCAGGGGCAGGGCCGCAGATCCTGGGGAAATTGCATCCGCCTGCTCTGTTTCCCAACCGAAGGGGAGATAATAAATGGCAGAGGCTTCTGCCTACAGCCTTCGTGACACAGGACCCTGCGGATCCTTTCTAATGGCAATAAATAAATGACGGAAGTTTTAGGCACCAGACGAGTGAATTGGTGGTTAAGCCTAAGGCTTTTATCTCCCTGACCCCTGTTTGAACTCAACCTTGGTTCCTAAGTGCAGGGCAGACAAAGTGGGGTGGGAGGAAGGTTTCTTATCGACACGAACACCCCATCCAGCTCAACATAAAGAAATATGATCCCATGGATGTGCCTCTGACTTGGGGGTGAAGGTGGGGGGGGGGGATTTGTGGGAACAACCGGAGAATAGAGCAGAATACCAGCCATTATTTCTGGATGCCTAGTCCATGGTTCCAGAGTTTAATAGGGAGCGTATTAATTAATTGGATGAGCATTTACTGGGCTGGGGGTTGGGAGGTCGGTTGTGTGCCAAACACTTGGTTATTGATGAAGATACAAGACAAGCTGTTTCAGGAACTAGATAAGGAATAATCCCAAGGCTGACACCATCCACAGCAAACATTTATTGTCGTAAATATGCGGATTGCTGTGTTAATACACTTGATGCCTGTGATTTCTCTGAGTCCCCTCAACAATGCTATGTAGTGGGTACTCTTCTATTCTCTAATTTTACAGATGAGGAAACTGCTTTTTAAAGAGGGTACATGATTTATCTAGGTTCACCTGCCTGGAAAATGGGAGAGCCAGGACAAAAACGCCCTTCTAATTCCATAGAATATTATTTCCTAGGAAAATGGGTTAGCACCTAAGGCTCGCTGGTTTGATAGATCGTGATGGCATTTCTGAGCCAAAATCCTGCCTGCGTATCCTGTCTGGTAATGCCAGAAGTCTCTATGAGAAATATTGATCTGGCTGTTTGAGATTTGGATTGCACTATCCCTTTGTTTTTTATTGACATATAATGTATTATTTGTTTCCGGGGTACAGGTCTGTGAATCATCAGCCTTACACAATTCACAGCACTCACCATAGCCCATACCCTCCCCAGTGTCCATCATCAGCCATCCCATACCCCCTACTCCCCTCCCTTCCAGCAACCCTCAGTTTGTCTCCTGAGATTAAGAGTCTTTTACTGTATGTTTCCCTCTCTGGTTTCATCTTGTTTCATTTTTCCTCCAGAGGATCATAGGGGAAGGGAGGGGAAAAAAGAAGGGTCATATTCTCTCTATGCAGTCCATTTCTTCATCTGAAAAATGAATATGATAATAATGATCTCCAATATCTTGTGTAGAGATGATTTCAAAATGGTGTGTCAATTGAAAGACCCAGGAAAGAAGATTCAGTTAGATGTCCTTTGAAGGCAGCTGTCCACCACAATCTCCAGCAAGATTTCCAAACTCATCATCAGTATTATCTGTAACACGTTGCTTCAGAGAAGTTTTTATTCTTATTGGGAATTTGTCACTGATAGAAAAAAGGCTGAGTGGGCTTGAATGTAGTTTTATAGCGGTTACTATGCATGATGACAAGAAACATTGGTCATGCGGAGTAGTGGATAAATATGGCGGAAGAATTACAGGGTACTCAGATCGATTTCTGGTTTAATGGTAAAGAGCAAGTAGGCATTGTAGGGGTGGGGATGTTTGTTTTGTTACATCAAGGAAAAGTTTGGATACTGAGATTTCAGGGAACTTTGTCTCATGTTCCTGGTTTCTCTTCTAAAAGCTGATCCATTTTCTCCAACAAGATAGACCTCTGGATACATGAATAATGATTCTCTGAAGTAGCTTGTCACAGGAGTTAGCAAGATAACCTCTAGGCACAAAGACCCAAATTTAGGGAGTCTTTGAAAGAGAGTAAAAATGGCATAGGCATTGGAACTTAACCAGATATTTCTTTGTTCAGTGGAAAAGTTGACCCCCTATATGTCCCATCTCATTTCACCCACACTCCTCCACTCCAACAAATTAACCCACTCATGATCTCCTTTCTAACATCCTAGGTTCTGCCTTCTATTTTGTTCCTCTTTCTCTTTTACCTGAAAGTCCATGTCTGATTTTCCTCTAGATATGAGTCAACACACGTCATTTCTTTACCTGGCCGATTCTTTCTATAAAAAGGCAGCACACGGTGGTGGGAAATACTTGGGCTTAATGTCAACTAATGTCAACTTCAATTTAAATCCTGAAATCCTGACCCTAAGCATCCTATGCCAGATTCTCTTACCTTACAAAATCTCAATTCCCTCACCTCATAATGGTATGGAAAAGTTGCAAATACGAGAAAGAACATGTATAAATTTACTTCTAGTAGGTGTTCTTTAATTGTGCTTTTTAAAAAACTATTTATTTCCAGAGGTTATAGATTTGTTTTATTTTTTTTCTCTATAGCCTCTGTGAAGGAGATACAAAATCTTTACCTTCATACCATTTGGTACACAAATCATCATTTTATGAAAACGTTGCTAATAAATCCCTTTACAGACACAATAAATCCCTTTACAGACACAAGCAGTTTTAAATAATGCATCAACACCCAACTTCTTTGGCAGGCAGGGTAAAAGAAGTTTCTTTCATTTGAGGGAAGTTTCTTCACATTTCTGCTTCCTGTAATAACAATAATATGATTAATTTATATGGAAACTTTTACAAGCTTTGATGCAAAATTACAAGTTTATTTGAAATAAGTTTACTGGGAATGAAGCAAGGTCCAGAAATGTGACGGTATTTGCTTTGAATATCTCCTTTCAATATTCAATATTTAACTCCTGACTCCACCCCAAGATTGGTACTTGTCCTGAGGGTTGGGTCTGGGTAAGTAAGCAAAGGGTTCAAAGCAAATCCAAATGCAAACCCAAGCTTGTCACCTAGAAAGGCTCAGAGGACTTCAATGCTGGGTCTTTTTCTAGACTCTAGAAGGACAAAGGTCACTGTAATGCATTATTGGCAAAGCTATAAATGTCTAATAAAAGTAACTTGATTATGAGCATTTTTATTTCAAGTTTTAAACAAATGTCTAGGCAGAGATTTTTAGATTCTTTACTTTGAACACACTCCCCCATTTTCCTGGCAATGTATTCCCATATTTCCTTGAAAAGTCATTCAAGAGTATTTTAAGTAACATTTTAAACCTTGCCTCTGTTTTAAAGAAAGAAAAAAAAAATCATAAAGTTGCCAAGGAGAAGTGAGGTTGCTTTCTGGCTCCTGTAAAAATTGGAGATTATGTTTAACAACAGAAACCAAATGGGAATGCTCCATCTAAGTTCTGCACAGCCATGTCCATGGCCAAATTCTTGGGACAGTCTCTCTCACTGCACCAATAAGGTAGCAGCGTGTCCAGCTACTGAAGGGTTTTTTGGAATCCTTGGAGATTTGCAGCTAGTAAAAAAAGAGCTATGGAGTGAGTGACAACCGGGCCCATGCCAACACTATCACACAGCAAAGAACATTTTCCCCAGTTCTGACTGGACTTCAGCTAAGAGAACAGGAGTGGGGTTACAGAGCATGCTAGGGCTCCAAATCCTTCTCCCCTAGGTCACATTCTCACCTTTCGCTTGTGCCAAAAGTCCTTCCCAGAATGCCCATGTGTGGAGAGTAAAATTTATACTCACACCGCCTTAAAATGCTGACATTCCGTGTTTACACGGATTGTTTACACAGAAAATTAATCAGTTACGGTTTTAAATTTTAATTAAAGAATGTTTTCCGGTGTTATTGCAAAACAGACAAAAGCCCATAAAATGTATATTTGACTGCTGTTGTGTGTTGTCTTTGGATCAAGCCACAGTCTTGAGATCAATCATGCGTGATATTTTTGTGAACTTTTCTTTTAACAGAACAACCTTCACATAAATTAGGTTCATTAAAAAATATCCATCAAAATAAAAGTCATTCTGAGAAACTGCTGGTTGGAATTTCCTTTCTAATCAGCAGCAAACTACTTTGTGCTTGTTCTATAAATAATAATATGGGAAGGAAATAAGTAAATACTCAATTGTGCAAGAGGTTGCTTTTTTCCCAATGAACCAGAAGTAACTTTACAGGAAGTTACACATCTTATTCACATTTTTGTCAAGAGAAAATGATTATTTTAGTAAAGATTTTATTTATTTATTTGAGAGATAGAGTGAGTGAGAGAGAGCATATGAGTATGGGCAGAAGGAGAGGGAGAAGCAGGCTCCCCTGCTGAGGGGGAGCCCCAGGGAACCTGATTAGGGCTCTAGCTCAAGACCTGGGATCGTGACCTGAGCTGAAGGTAGATCCTTAACCAACTGAAAATGGTTTTAATGAACATTGGCATGACAGAGATATTGTGGTTTCAGATGGTGTGAGGGCAACACACGTTTTTAAGATTTCTCTTGTCTTTTTTCTATTTCAATGTCTTCCTCACCTTGTTTTAGTCCTCTGACTATAAACAAATATGAATCTCATATAAAGAGGAAGAAAAGTATAGAAAATCCCAGTGCTTTAATAATCTCTTAATAAATGCAATGGTTAACACGTTTCTGTATCTTTTCAATGTGTGTACAAAAATTAATTGTTTATTTTTTGCATAAATACCTTATAAAGTGCCAAATGGCACAACAAATGTGCATAATCCTTGCCCACCAAAAGCTTAAAATCTAATACTAAACCACAGATAACAGTAGTTACTGTAATATCATCTTAAACTCAAAGTATATACACCAAAAAATAAAATTTACAGTATCTTCAAAGTAAATAGATTTATTCCATGTTACCACTGTAAGAAACAAAAATGGAATATTATATGTTGATATCAGTTTCATATTGTTTTAAATTATTTAATGACTTTTTTAACAGTGTATAATGGAGCTTTTCTCCAGTTCAGTCACATATTAGTGAAATCTCATTCTTTTTAACTACATTCCAAATATTTATATACTTCAGATATTTCACTAAATTATACTACTTATGGAAAGTCTTCTGCTAGATAAATCATTAGAAGTAGTATTGGTAAAACAAACAAAAAAAACCCACATTTTACTCTTTACTTCATTTATTTCCGTTTTTGCACATTATCTTAGAAGTCAAAAGAACACTGAACAGGTAATCATAAAAAAATTAACATTTTCTTAGCTTACCACTTCTCAGAACCCCCTTTTCTTTTCTCAGAAGCATATATACATACATACACACACACACACACACACACACACACACACACACACACACATCTTCACTCTTGATAATTTTATTTTTTTAAAAGATTTTATTTATTTGTTTGAGAGAGAGAATGGGAGAGCAAGAGAGAGCGTGAGAAGGGAAAGGGTCAGAGGGAGAAGCAGATCCCTGCCGAGCAGGGAGCCTGATGCGGGACTCAATTCCAGGACTCCAGGATCATGACCTGAGCTGAAGGCAGTGGCTTAACCCACTGAGCCACCCACACACCCTTCCTCTTGATGTTTTTAAATAATATATTTATACTGCTTTTTTTTTTTCCAAACAAAAACCATGGACGAAATACTATGATAAACTGCTGGATTCTTATCACTCAGTTTTAGAAATCACCAACCAATGTCCTCTGATAGGTTCTCACTCCCACCCACCTTATCCTTCACATACTATTTTGAAACAAATTCTAGGCATTTTATTATTTCAACCAGAAATATTTCAGTTTGTATCTTTAACAGCTAAGGATGATTTTAACATAACCATTACACAATTATCACATCTAAATATTTTTAAAATAATACCTTAATATCATCAAATATTTAGGTAGTGTACACATTTATAATTATTTCATGAATATTATAATGTCAATAATTTTTAACTGTTTTTTTAAAAAAAATAAGGATCAGGGGCGCCTGGGTGGCTCAGTGGGTTAAGCCTCTGCCTTCGGCTCAGGTCATGATCCCAGGGTCCTGGGATGGAGCCCGGCATCGGGCTCTCTGCTCAGCGGGGAGCTGCTTCCCCCTCTCTCTCTCTGCCTGCCTCTCTGCCTACTTGTGATCTCTGTCAAATAAATAACTAAAATCTTAAATAAAAATAAGGATCAATGTAAGGTTATACATGAGGATAGTTGCTGTCCACTGCTCATCCCTCTCTCTGCCTCTTTGTTTCCTCATGAAATCTGAGGAAGAAATTGTTACTATATTTTCCAGAAATCTGGATTTTTCTGATTCCATAGTTGCCAGTGAATTTTGCATGTTGCTTTGTACTCTGCATATCTGTAAATTAGAGAATTAGAGTTTGGATCTGGAGTCTTGATCAAACTCAACAAATTTCCTGCCTTCCTTCTTTCATTCCTTCTTTCCTCTCTTTCCCTCCACCTCTCTCTCTGCCTCCCACTTTCTTTCATTTCTGGTCAAATTCTTTCATAATAGATTTTTCCATTCTGCCATCAGAAGGGACAAACTCTCTAATTATCTATCTTAATTTGCGTTAAAGCCAAAAATACTTAAAATCTAGAACCATTGGGGTACCTGGGTGGTTCAGTGGGTTAAAGCCTCTGCCTTCGCCTCAGGTCATGATCTCGGGGTCCTGGGATCAAGCCCCACTGTCAAAGGCAAGCCTCTCTGCCTGCCTCTCTGCCTACTTGTAATCTCTGTCTATCAAATAAATAGGTGAAATCTTTAAAAACAAAACAAAACAAAACCCAAAAAAACCTAGAACCCTAAGTTGCTTATGAATTGCAAAATGGAGATATTCTGTCATTTTCTTTTTCATTTATTATCTGGAATACCTCCAGAAATAATTATTTCCCCTAATCTAATATTGGATTATTTGGAGTTATATTTCTTGTAAGAAAGGCAATCTAAATGTCTGCTTCTTTCCCTTCACTAACCAGTTTTCAAATATTGGGATGGATCTCCAGCATGTTGTAATGATGACTGCCCACAGCATCCTTTTTTAGCATAAACTCAAAGATCAAACATATTTTATGTGTGTAAATTTATTGTAGTTATTCTTAATGATTCTCACGTTTCTTCTTCTTTTGCAAGAGGACTATTTTCACACCAAAGTCACTTTAGTTATTTGGATATGAACCTGGTGGCCTTTGACAGTTTTCTTGTTATCTGGTATGACAGGATGTTCTAAGATCATCTTGTCTGTTTCCTGACCGTGTCATGGAACTATGAGTTTCTGCAAGAACAGATTCCTTTGAGTGGATAATTGTGCTTAGAGAATACCATCTGGGAGCTAAGAGTTACTGTTATTGGTTAATTATTATTTCTAGATATATTCAGTGGACAAAACTAAGAATATGTTTTGTCTTAAAGGTAAAAAATACATTGAGTTCATAAAAATAGTTCCTATTCAAATTCAGGACTATAACATTTTTAATTAACCTCTTATGTTTCTTTTTTCTTATATTGAGAACATTGATTTTCAAAGTCACTAAGGATGATGGAATTAGAATATCATATACTTACTCATTTATCTGCTGTAGCCCACATTACCCCCAGACTGCTCTCACAGTAGCAATACCAGCATGACCAACTAAAATATGATTAGTAGCAACAGTGAACACATTTTTAAATGTGCCTTAATGCAGTTTATGTCCTTAAGTTATATCCCACTAGTATGTGCAAAATTATTTTATTTTTTAAAAACTATGTTCAGGCGCCTGGGTGGCTCAGTTGGTTAGACCTCTGCCTTCAGCTCAGGTCATGGTCCCAGGGTCCTGTGATTGAGCCCCGCATGGGGCTCTCTGCTCAGCAGGGAGCCTGCTTCCCCCCCTCCCGCCTACTTGTGATCTCTCCCTCTCTCTCTGCCAAATAAATAAATAAAATCTTTAAAATAAATAAATAAATAAATAACCTATGTTCTTTCTGGAAAACTACATAATCTAGCAATATATACTGTGTTTCTTTTTAAAAAGATCTTCATATTTATTAATCTTATAATTGTACCCCTAAAACTTTAATACAAACCCAGAGCAAAAAAAATAATAATAATAATAATTTCAATGCAAATTTCTTATTTAGTAAAGGAAAAATTAGAACCAACATAACTTGCTAAAATATGAAAATAATTAATAAAATTGTGAGCATTTATCTCTTAGAATAGTATGCATCTGTTAAAAATATGTGGAGACAAATCACCAATAGAATCAAATGGTATCAGCATCTTTGCAGAAGGAAGATGAGGGAAAGCAGAAGCTGACATATCTAATAGGAAAACCCCAAATTACCACTGGGAAGCCCAGAGAGCAATCTAAGATGAATCTTCAATGAAAGGGGGTCAGGGCTACTAGAGACTCTAACTCAGTTCTGCTGGGGTAAGGTATGAGACCGTTAAGAGTGTCCGAACAATGAACCCTTTTTTTTTTTTTCAATTTTAAACTTTTTGTTGAGAAATGACAAGTTAAAGAAAAAAAGTACAAAGAACATTGTTTACCCCCATTCATCTATCCTTAGCATTTCATCGTATGTTGACCATATTTGCTTTTTCTCTGTCCTCCGTATTTGTTTTCACTTGTGGAGCAGTGTATATCTCTGCTGAAATAAACACACACAATATATCTTTTCCTGACCTAACTGAGGGTAAATCACATATTCCTGGCCAATTACTTTTAAATTATTTGGTGTGTATTATCTCAATAATAGGGATATTATAAAACTACAGTATAGTTATTAAATGCAGTATATTTTACGTTGGTAAATTTTTTTTCTCATTTAGCCAATCATCTATATTCCATTTTTTTTTCAGTTGATGCCATTACTATCCTTTGTGATATATTTTCCTTTTCAGTAGAGAATCCAGACGAGTCACATAGTGCATTTATTTATTAAAGTTCTTCATATTCCTTTAATCTGTAAATTCCAGAATCATGCGTTCCCTTGTATGCTATTAACATTTTTGAAAAGTACAATCCCTGCCTTTTTTTTTAATAGAACATACTTCATTTTGGGTTTTTTTGATGCTTCCTTATGATTATATTCATGTTATACATTCTAGGGCAGAGTCACACAAAAGAGATGCTGTGGTGTTTTTATATCTGAGGCATATAATATTCATTTGCTTCTCATTTGCAATATTAATTTTGATGATCTGGTCAAAATGCTGCCTGATTTCTTTTCTTCATAATTGTTACTTTTTTTTTTGTACACCTTCAACAGCTCAGCTGAGAGTGGAAGACTGTATAATTATTACATTTTTCCTTGAAACACATAGGTAGTCTATGGGGAGAAATTTTGAGACTGTGTAAGCATCCCAATCCTTGTTAAAACTTCCCCTTTGTTATAACATCAGTTTTAATACTTGCCTGATTTAATCTTTACCATGATAACTGCAAAATACTGATGTACTAACTCTAGCTCTCTCTATATACTTATGAATCAACTTTCAATCTTCATATGTAAGAAAAACCCTCTTTTATGTACTATTTAGTTGCCATTTACTATTATCTATATGAACTCATAAATTTCTATTTTTCAATGTTTTGCCATTTATTCCTGTACTTAATTATTTTAGATCCTTGAAGTGTCCCATATTTGACTATGCAAACCATATCAAGTTGGCCCCTTGGGTCTTTCTGAAGCCTCTCCACTTTTTTTTTTTATTGCTTCTTTATTTTCAGATATAACAAAACATTTTAGCCTTATTGTATACCTATTTTTCCTTATTTTTAGAATCAGCCATATCTTCAAAGATATCTGGTCTCTTAGAGGAACATTAGATACCAAGATCTGTGAACTGGGTATGCCCATTGCTGCTAGAATGTCTTTATTGTGTGTAGGCTATGAACTTACAATACTGAGACATTGATAATCCTTACCAAGATGAACAGTCACATTAAGGAGAAATTTTTAGGACTATAATACTAGTTGAAGAGGACAGGGATAGTAGAGACAAAATAGAAATCAATGTCTAGATAAATGGAAGGGAAGGATAGGGGAGACAGGTTTTAGAATGAGGCATATATTCTTATTTCTTTGTGAAAACAATAATATAAAAGATGATGCTCTAGAACCATGAAACTCAGTAAGCCTCTCCCATCCTACCATCCAAAATGTAGGAAAACTAAATTTTCTAAAAAGTCAAATAATAGAAAAGGATGGCTGTCAAATTCCACATGCAGTTATTATACATTAAAAGAAAACCAGGAACAGAGAATATTGGATGCTATAAAAACATTCTATGAAGATATATTCATAGAACAGATGCAAATCAGTAGTTCAAATCAGATAAAAGAAATTAAGAAAATGTTAGATGCTATGAATGAAAGTACAAATCAGAATTCGACACACTCAGAGATGATGTGACCTGAGAAAAAGAAGGTTCAAAAACATGATAGAATTTAGAAGAAAGTCAAAAGGAAAGAAAAAAAAGAATAACGTTCAAAGGGAGAGTGAATGTTAAAACACAAGAACCAATAAACACAATAGATAATGCCTAAGGAGAAGTATAACACGGAAATTAAGAATATTTTAAAGTCAGAATAATGTAAAGAGAGAGATTAAAAAATCTGAAAACATGATAGCAATAGCAAACAGGCAAGGAAAATCTAAAATACATATAACAGTAGTCCTGGAAGAAGGAAACCAAGAAATGAAATGAATGAAAAAAAATTAAACTATACATAATTCAAGAAAGCTTCCTAAAATTAAAAAAAAAATAAAATAAAATAAAAACAAAAACTACTCAAAACTAATTTTCTGCCTGCTGGATTCTATTAAGGAAGTCACCAAATGTGTGTGCATTCATCAGTTTCTCCTTGTAATTCTATTAGGTTTTGCTTCATAGAGTTTGAAACCTTGCCGTTAGGTACAAACACCGTTAGGACTGTGATGTCTTCTTGGAGAATTGACCCATTTATCGTTATGCAATGTCTCTATTATTCCTAATAAGTTTCCTTGCTTTGAAGTCTGCTCTGTTTAATATAACTATGTGTGCTTCTTTTGATCAGTGTTAGCATGGTCCATTTTTCTTCAACCATTTGCTTTTATTCTAAATGTCTTTATATTAAAAGTGGGTTCCTTAAAGACAGCATATAGTTTGATTGTGTTTTTTGATCCACTGCATTTAAACCATTGACATTCAAAGTGACTATCAATATATTCATATTAGTATCTACCATATTTGTTACTGTTTTCTATTTGTTGCCCTTTTATTGTTTTTATTTTTGTTTTTCACTCTTTGTCTGCCTTTCATGGCTTTAATTAAGCATTATCTATTATTCTATCTTATCTCTTTTCTTAGCATATCAATGTTAAGTGCATATATATATATATACATATATATATATTTTCTTTTAGGGTTCACCCTCCAGTTTGCACTATATATTTTCAGCTATCCAGGTCCACATTCAAATGACACTATAACATTTCACAAGAAGTGTAAAAACCTTATAATAATAAAAAAATTCCAATTCCTCCTCCTCATCCCTTATATCATTATCATTGCTGCCATTCATTTAATTTATATATAAGCATTCACAAGCATATATATATATATATTTGTATATATACGTACATACACATAACTGAATACATTTACTTTATTACATAGAATATTATCATTTACATTTACATTATTGATGTTGATGTTGTTATTTTGAACAAACTCTTATCTTTACCTCAATTAAGAATAAGAAAAAATATTTATTTTACCTTCATTTATTGCTTCCTCTATGCTCTTCTTTAATACAGACCCAGGTTTCTGACTATATTATTTTCCTCCTTTTTAAAGAATTCCTCTCAACATTTCTTTCAAGACAACAGATTCTCTCAAATTTTATCTGAGAAAGTCTTTATTTTTCCTTCACTTTGAAGGCATCTTCCACAAGATACAGAATTCTAGTTTGGTGTTTAATTTTTACTCAACACTTTAAATATTTCATCCCACTCTTTTCCTGCTCTCATGGTTTCTCAGAAATCAAGTGTAATTCTTAACCTTGTTTCTCTAAGGTGAGGTGTTCTTTGCCATTAGTTTCCTTCAGGTCTTTTTTTTTTTTTTTCCCCTTTATCTTTGATTTTCTCCAGTTTGAAAAGTGTATGAATAGGCAGTGTTTTAGTTTGGTTTGGTTTTCTCTTTTTTGACATTTATCCTGTTTGGTATTCTCTGAGCTTCCTGGATCTGTGGTGTGATGTCTGACATTATTCTGGAGAAAATCCTTATTCATTATTTTTCAACTATTTCTTTTGTTCCTTTCTCTTTTTCTGGTATTCTAGAAAATAGATGTTAAACCTTTTTTTTGTTGGCCCACAATCCTTGAACATTCTGTCATAAATGTTTTTCTTTTCTTTCTGTTAGTCTTTGTTCTCTTTGCTTTTCAGTTTTCAAGGATTCTTTTGATATATTGTCTAGCTCTCAAATTCTTTTTATGGCCATGTCCAGTCTACTGATGAGCCCATCAAAGACATTCTTCATCTCTTTTATAGTTTTTCTCCTCCTCCTCCTCCTCCTCCTCCTCCTCCTCCTCCTCCTCCTTCTTCCTCTTCTTCTTCTTCTTCTTAATCTCTAGCATTTCCTTTTGGTTCTTTCCTAGGATTTCCACTTTTTGCTTAAATTGTCCATCTGTTCTCGTATGCTATTTACTTTATCCCCATTAGAGCCCTTAACATATTAATCATAACTGTACTAAATTCATGTTCTGATAATTCTTGCCATGCCTGGTTCTGATGCTTACTCTTACTCTTCAAATTGTGGGGGGTTTTTTGCCTTTTGATATACCTTGTAACTTTTAAACTGATAGCTAGTCTGATGTACTGGGTAAAATGAACTGCTATAAATAGGTCTTTAGTAATATGGTGGTGAGGTGTTGAGGAAGGGGAAGCATTCTACAATCTTATGATTCGGTCCCAGTCTTTTAATGAGCCTGTGTCTTTGGACTGTAAACTTCACAAATGTTTCTTGGATTTTTGTTTTTTGTTTTTTATTTCCTCTCCACTTAGGTAGGACAATGGCTAAGGTGAGGTGAGGTTGGCTACTAACCTCCCCCCAGGTCAGTAAAGCTCTGATAATACACTAGCAGGTTAGGCTTTGGTTAACTAGCTTCCCTTCAAAACGGTTCCTTTCCCCTTTCCTGTAATAGAAGCATGAGAAAATTTTTCTCCATTACTTATATAGAGGAACCTGATCAAGTTCTTGGAGCTCAATCTCACAAAACTGGGAGGGTTTTCTATGACTATGTCACCCTGGAATTTTAACTCTCAGACTTGTCCTTCCTGAGCCTCCAGCAGTTCATCAATTACAATTGAAGTTTTCCTGCCCTGGTATCAGTTCTCATGCTCCTAATTCTCTGCTCTTGTACACGATGACTCCCTGTTCACCTGACCCTCTTTCTAAAGCTGGAGCCAACAGTTTGCTCCATGCTCTTCCTTCCTCTATGAATTCAGTAAGAGTTATTGATTTTTCAGTTTATTCAGCTTACTGGTTAAGACTGAGTGGTGACTTCCAAGTTTTTTACATGCAGAACCAATATAAATCTGCATATTAGTATTTTTAAAATAAAATGAAATAAAAATTAGAACTTTGGGCTATATCTTTCTGAGGTGCATAAAGTTCAAATTCTTACCATGAAGTACTTACTTTATTTAATTACTTCAAATGGAAAGATCCCAACATCAGATAAAAATAAGATTATTAGGGGACCTGGGTGTCTTAGTCAGTTAAACATCCAACTTCTGATTTCTGCTCAGGTCATGATCTCAGGGTTGGGAGACTGAGTCCCAATTTAAGATTGTCTCCCTCTCTCCCTCTTACCTTTAACCCTTTTCCCTCTCTAAGGAAAAAAAAAAAAAAATATATATATATATATATATATATATATATACCCATATATATATATATATATATATATATATATATATATATACACAATTAGAAGTCATGGCAAGAATGACAAGGATTTTGTGAATAATAAATATCAGAGTTTCTATCACTGAGAAAATGTTTTCTGATGAAGAAGTCATTAGTAATGAATAACTAAGTATAAAATTTGGGGCAAATCATTTAGCTTTTTTTTTTTTTAAGATTTTATTTATTTGTTTGACACAGAGAGAGAGAGAGAGAGAGAGAGAGAGACAGCTGGAGAGGGAACACAAGCAGGGGGAGGGGGAGAGAGAGAAGCAGTCTTCCTGCTGAGTGGGTAGCCAGATGCAGGGCTTGATCCCAGGACCCCGGGATCATGACCTGAGCCAAAGGCAGACTCTTAAGGCCTGAGCCACCCAGGTGCCCCTCATTTAGTCTTTTTAAACCTCACTTTTTTTTTTTTTTAATCTGTACGACAAGAATATTGGTAATTTACCTATTTTATAGGACTGGTATGATTATCAAGCCAGTTAATAAAGGTAATGTTGCCAAAGTATAAAAAATCAAATATTGCATGCTAATTGTTGCTGTTTTCAAAACTCAAAACAATGAGGTTTTTAAGATGCGTGGAGGTTTTTCCCTACATATAGAACAGAAATGACTATTGACTTTCTCCTCCAAGATTAATCAAACAAATTTTTGAGCAAAAATACTTTCAAGGAGAGAAAAAGTGAGAAAAAAAAAATTCCCCAGGTAACAAAAGATTGTTTGACATAGCATGAGTTAGGTGATTGTTTTGGCCACAATTAAGAGATATTCTGTCAGGGCTATGAGATACGAAAAGAGGAAAGGCAACTTTGGAATTCTGATATTGTTCTGTCATTGCCTTGGGACAATTAAATATCTGTCCCCACACTTATGTTTCCTCTTGTCCAGATTTCTTCAAGAGTAGTATCAGATCAGCCTTGTGCATAGCAGGGGGAAATAGTGTAGAGGGGAAAACTAACTTAGTTTAGTTACTGTGTTAGGCTTCCATATCACCCATCAACCATCTCAGAGCTGGCATAAATAGAATCTAAGAAGTGTTTTCTTTTAATGAATCTCTTCTTTTCCCAGGAAAGGATAAAGCCTTATCTAAGCAGTTACTTTGTGGGGAGTGGTGGGTTTTTCTGGTTTCTGGAGCAATTTACTCTTCATTCTGCATTTCTTCTACTATCTTCCCTCCCCCCTTATTTCCTTATGGGAGTTGAGTTGTATTTGAAGTGGTTATTCACTTTCTACATTGTCTGATAGAATAATTAATGTTTCTAGGGGAAAATACAGTCATATACTAAGTTAAAATGCTTGAGGATCTAAGTTTTGTCAAGTAAAAATTAACAGGATGATGTATTCCATAAAAAGTATAAGTAGTAGGCACAATAATTTGAAAAAAGACTAATGAACATAATAAAAAGATAAAATATTAGTCATATGAAACTAGAACAAAAGAACATTAAAATAATAAAGCAGAAATATTAAGAATCAAAAAGTAATGAAATTCAATAGATGGGATAAAGAGAAGAAAATATTTGATCAAGGAATGAGTTTGTGTAAAACTAGATTGCGGAAACTTCTAGAAGAAAAATTTAAAATAAGAGTTTATAAAAATAGAAGCTAAAAAATATGAAGGATGAAACTAGAAGAAGTAATATCAGAAAATGGAGTTCAGAAGGAGCAAAATAAAAAGAAAAGTGTTTAAAAGACAGCAGATAAATTTTCCAGAATATGCTTTAAAGAACAAACTTAGAGTATAAAGTGCTTAGAGTGTCATAGCTGACATTTAGGAATATCAAAGAAAAATTTAAAAATCTAAAATTGCACAGATAGAAAATCATACATGAGATAAATCACATATATGAGAAAAATAGGCTTACGTCATATGTTTTAGACAACAAAACAGTTCAAGAAGACAATTGGTGTTTTCAAAGTGGAAAAGAAATATAACCTAGAATCTAAAATGTTATATCAGCCAAACCGTTATTCATATATGAGGGTATACACACGAGTTCCCTTTCTCAACATCCTCAACAATACTTGCTACTTTTTTGTTTTGTCTTCTTATTTTTATTTTTTAAAGATTTTATTTATTTATTTGACAGAGAGATAGAGAAAGCACAAATAGACAGAGTGGCAGACAGAGGGAGAGGGAGAAGCAGTCTATCCACCGAGCAGGGAGTTGAATGTGGGGCTCAATCCCAGGACCCTGGGATCATGACCTGAGCCAAGGTAGCTGCTTAACTAATTGAGCTACCCAGGTGTTCCTGTTTTCTTATTTTTAATAATAGCCTTCCTAAACAAACTGAAGGTTGCTGGAAGGAAGTGGGTGGGGGCTGGGATAACTGGGTGATGGGCATTTAGGAAGGCACGTAATGCAATAGGCACTGGGTGTTATATACAACTGATGAATTACTGAACTTTATCTCTGAAACTAATAATACACTATATGTTAATTAATTGAATTTAAATGAATAAAAAGAAAGGGAAAATAACAACAAAAACCCCTACAGAATAGCTTCAATAAAATCTATTTTTAAAATAAAAAAAATAACAGTAATAGCCTTCCTAACAAGTGTTAGGTGATCATCATGGCTCTGATTTGCATTTCCTTGATGATTTGTGATGTTGAGCACCTTTTCATGTACCTGTTAGTCATTTGCGTGTCTTCTTTGAAAAAAAAAATAAAAACTGTTCAGTTCCTTTGCCCATTTTTAAAGAGGGTTTTTTTTTCTTGTTGAATTGTAAGATTTTCTCATATATTTCAGATACTAACCCTTTAACAGATTCATGGTTTTGTAAATATTTTCTCCCCTTCTATGGTTGCTTTTTCATTTTGTTCATTGCTTCCTTTTCTCTGCAGATATTTAGTTTGAGATTGTTTCTCTTGTCAATTTTTACTTCTGTTGCTTGAGATTTTTGGTGTTATACCCAAGAAACTATTACCAAGACCAATGTCAAAAAGGTTTTCCCCCTGTTTCCCTCGAGATTTGTTATTGTTTTGGGTCTTATGTTTACTCAACTCTATAATCCATTTGGAATTAAATTATGTATATGGGATAAGGTAATGATATAATTTCATTGTTTTTCATGTGGATATCTAGTTTTCCCAACAAGTCAATGAAGAGTCTATTTCCCAAATGAGTATTTCTTGCATCTTAGTTGAAGACTGACTGACTATATATGTGTGAATTTATTTCTAGGTTCTCCATTCAGTTTTGGTTACTGTATCTTTTTAATATATTTTAAAATTAAAAAGTGTGATGTCATCAGCTTTGTTCTCTTTGCTCAAAATTCCATTCCCTTTCAAGATCCTTTATCCATGTAAATGTTAGGGTTATATATTCTCTATTGAGGAAAAAAATGCCATTGGCATTTTTGTAGGGATTGAATTGAATCTGTAGATCACTATAGATAATACAAATATTTTAACAATATTAATTCTTTCAAGCATAAACATGAGAGGTCTTTCCACTTATTTGTGTCTGCTTTAATTTCTTCCACGTGCATTGTAGTCTGCGGTATACAATACTTCACCTCCTGGGTTAGGTTTATTCTTACATATACAAAGGAATTGAAATCAAGGGGGCACCTGGGTGGCTTAGTAGGTTAAGTCTCAGGTCATGATCCCAGGGTCCTGGGATAGAGCCCTATGTTGTGTTCCCTGCTCAACAGGGAGCCTGTGTCCCCTTCTCCTCTCTACTCATCCTTTCTTTTATTATTTCTGTCTCTCTCAAATAAATAAATAAAATCTTTAAAAAAAAAAAAAAGGAAATCAGGATCTCAAAAATGTATTTGTCCTTTCATATTTATTGCAGCATTATTCACAATAACTAAGACATAAGTGCAGTCTAAATGTCTGACAGACAAATGGATAAAGAGAATGTGGTACATACTTACAATGGAATATTTTTAACCTTAAAAAAGAAAGAAATCCTGTCATTTGCAACAACATGAGTGAACCTATAGGACATTATGCTAAGTAAATAAGCTGGATATAGGATGAATAACACACAATACTACTTATATGAAGAATGTAAAATAGCAAAAATCACAGAAGTAGACAGTAAAATAATGATTGTCTGGGGTTGAACGCAGGGATAATGGAAGGTATTAGTCAAAGGGTACTAAGTTTCAATTATGCAAGATGATTAATTTCTAGAAATCTACTATACAGCATAATGCCTGTAGTTAGCAATAACATGTTCTAGATCACAATGGTGTTATGTAAGTTTTCTGCCATTTTCCTCTCAAAGCACATTGATTTAGAAAATCACCCACAGACAAGAGAGTCTTTGTGGAAGGCCAGGTGTCCAGTGAAGAAGTTCCAACTGAATCAAAAATTCTGAGGTCATATTCATAGAAGAAGGTAAAAGGAACGGTTTCACTATATCTGTATCACCCCCCCCGCCTTCTTCAAGCTGACATTGCTGAATGCCAACAGAAGCCATCTTAGGCTATGGTTTCTCCCATATAGGAAGGAAAACGTGAATGAGTGTTCAGATTCCCCAGCTGTGCAGGCTGCTACCAAAGATGTCCATTTCCTTCTTATATAATAAGTTACAAACTGTACAACCAAGAGGAGGTGTACATCTGGGAAAAAGGCAGCCAAGCTCAGAGTGAATCATTGCAAAAGAACACAGGTCATGCTAACTTAGTGTCCATCAGCAAGCCCACTCATGAGCCTCAGGAGATGCCTCATGTGTGCCTCAATTCTGGCCCATGGACACTCCTAATTTTTCATAAGTTACTCCTACACGCATGTGTGTGCGTGCGTACACACACACACACACACACACACACACACACTCTATGGATAACTCCTGTATATAACTTGCAGTGGCAGTGAGAGGGAGCCCCTGCAGATGGTTAATGAGCACACACAGAAAATCAGCCCAACTCTGCAGGACTGAGAGAAAGTACACAAACTTGAGCACTTAAAATTGTCCTAGGGAAAGCAAACAGAATACTGTCAACATCTAGCTTGGTTTTGCAGGAACACAGTCTTAAGAATTCTCCCTCAAGAAGGAATAGGTTGTGTGGAGCAACTTGGTCCATAGAAAGCGTCAGAACCCCTAACAGGGCTGATGGATGGTACTTCTCTCCCAAAGCCAGTCAATAAAGACTGAAGGAGGTGACTCCTTCAAATGCATAGACAGCAAAATAAGGCTACAAGGAACTTTAAACAGCAACAACAATAACAACAAACAAGGAAACACGAAATCACTGAAGGAACAAAATGACTTTCCAGTAACCAACACCACTGAAATGAAAATGAAAAAGAAATCAAATGTAAATCCTCAATGTCTCCAATAAAGAATTCAAAATAATTATTTTCCAGAAGACTTGTAATCTATAAGAACCAGAAAGACAATTCAATGAAGCCAGGAAAACAATGCATGAATAAAACAAGAAAAGAAGCTTAATAGAGAGAGAGAGATAAATCGTTAAAAAAGACCCAAACAGAAAATCTAGGGTTAAAGAACACAATGTGTGAAATTTTTTAAAAAATAAATAAAAGAAGGACAGAAAGAAAAAGAAAAGCAATGGCAATCATCAACAGCAAACCCAAACATACAGAAGGAAAAAATTAGTGAAATAGCATAGAGATCAATTGAAACTATCCAAGCAGAAGATAACAAAGAAACAATAAAGAAAGGAGTGAAGAAATCATATATGAACATAAGTGACACTATTGATATGTTATTGGAATACCAGAAGGAAAAGAGAGGGAGAAAGGGGCAGGAAGATTATTCAAAGAAATAATGTCTGAGACTTCCAAATCTGGAGAGAAATGTAGACATCCAAATTCATGAAGCTCATAAGTCCCCCCAAATTTTTATCCAAAACAGTCTTCTCCAAGACACATTGTACTAACACTGTTGAAAATCAAAGATAAAGACATAATTTTAAAAGCAGCAAGAGAAAAACCACACATAAAAGGAAACCATCAAAAAGGCTTTCAGTGTATTTCTGAGTAATAATTTTGCAGTCCAGGAGAGAGTAGAATGAAGTTTCCAAAGTACTGCAAGAAAAACAAAAACAAACAACTGCCAACCAAGAACACTTTACCCAGCAAAGTTGCCTTTCATAATTTAAGGAGAGAAAGATTTTTTCCAAACAAACAAAGAAACAAAAAACTAAGGAAGATTATCATCACTAGACTGCCCTTACAAAAAACACTGAAAAAAGTTGTTCAATTTAAAATGAAAGGAGGCTGATTAGTAATATGAAAACTAATGAAAATATAAAACAGACTTACAAAAGTAAGTATATAGTCAAATTCACAACACTGTTATGTTGTAATATGGTGGTGTACTATTTACCTAAGTGTAAAGGTTAAAGGACAAAAGTATTAAAACAAAAAGCTATAATAATGTACTGGACATAGTATAAAAAGAGGTAAACTGTGACAACAAAAGCAAAAGCAAAAAAAAAGTGGAGGAGAAGGGAAAAAAGGAAAGTTTTTGTATGCAATCAAACTTAAGGTGTTATTAGCTTTAAAACAGACGTATGTATATAAGATATTTTAGGTCAGCCTCACAGTAACCACAAAACAAAACCCACAATAGATACCTAAAAAGTTTTTTTTTTTATTATGTTCAATTAGCCAACCAACATCATTAGTTTTTGATGTAGAGTTCAACGACTCATTAGCAACAGATAATACCTAGTGCTACTCAGCACATTTCAAAAAGGGAATCACAACCTGCCACTACAGAAAATCACCAATTCACAAAAGTAAACAGCAAGACAGAAAGAAAGGAATGAGGGAACTAAAAGTGGCCAGAAAACAACTAATAAGAGAGCATCAGTAGCCCCTTATCTATGAATAATTACTTTAAAAATAGTGGATTAAATTCTTCACTCAAAAGCATATAGAATGACTGAATGGATTTTTAAAAAGCACATCTCAACTATATGTTGTCTATAGGAGACTCCCTTCTGTATAAAAACACACATACCCTCAAAGTTAAGAAATGGAAATTATATTCCCTGAAAATAAAAACGCCAAAGAAAACAAAATCACAAAACAAAACAAAACAAAATCAAAACTATGAATAGATATACTTCTACCAGACAAAATAGACTTTAAGTTAAAAGCTTAAATAAGGGACAAAACAAAGAAGATATTACAAAATGATAAAGGGGTAACGTCATCCTGGAGTTTTGCAACAATAAACATATATGCAATCAAGACAGTGCATAGAAGGAAATTTATAGGTTTAAAAACCTACATTAAAAAATAAGAAAGCTCTCAGGACACCTGGGTGGTCAGTTAAGCATCTGCCTTGGCCTCAGACCATGATCTCAGTGTCCTGGGATCCAACCACATGTTGGGCTTCCTGCTCAGAGGGGAGCCTGCTTCTCCTCTTTCTCTGCCCCTCCCCACCCCTCACCCCCAACTTGGGCTCTTACTCTCACACTCTCCCTCCCCGTCTCTCTCAAAAAAATAAATAAAATCTTTAAAAGAATAAGAAAGATTTCAAATCAATAACTTAACTTTACAATTTAAGGACACTGTAGAAAGAAGAGCAAACTAAATCTAAAACAAGCTGAAAGAAATATATAATAAAAGAGAAAAAATTTGAATAAAAGAATATAAAAATTGTAAGGGAACATTTATAAAACCAAAATTAGTTCTTTGAAAAGATCAGCAAACTTTTAATCAGGCTCAGCAAGAAAAAAAGAAAGAAGAGAGAAGACATTACTATAAAAATAATAAACATAAAAATCTTGAGGCAGTACTATGAGCAAATGTATGCCAATAATTAGGTAACTTAGATAAAATGGAAAATTCCTATGAAGACACAAGCTACTGAAATTGACTCAAAGAATCAGAAAATGTGGGAATAAAAACTAAAAAAAAAAAAAAAAAAAGATAGCACTACTTCCTGAATTGATCTACAGATTCAGTGCATTCCCCATAAGAATTCCACCTAATCTTTTACCAGAAATCAACAAAATGATGCTAAAATACATAAGGATACTTAAGAGACCCAGAAGAGCCAAACAATCTTGATAAAGAACAATGTTATAAGAGTCATATTTCCTGATTCCAATAATTACTGCAAAGCAAGAGTAATCACATCTGTGTGATCATGGCATAAGAAGAGATCTATGAACCCAGAAATGAAAGTTCACATTTACAGTCAAGTGATTTTTGGCAAGGCTTCTAAGACAATTCATTATGTAAGGGACAGTTTGGGGACTTATTTTATTTTATTTTATTTTTCAACAAATGGTGCTGTGACAACTGCATAGCCATATGTGGAAGAAAATGAAACTGGATCCCTATCTCACACTATATACAGATGTTCAGCTCAAATGTATCAAAAGACCTGAATGTAACAGCTAGAACTATAAAACTTTCAGAAGAAAGCATTGGTGTAAATCTTCATGACCTTGGATATGGCAAGATATGATTTCTTAGATATGACATTAAAAACATAAATATAAAAAAAGATAAATTCTATTTCATCAAATTAATAACTTGAGATTCAAAAGACATCATAAAGTGAAGATGCAATTGAATGAATGTGAGGCTATATTTGCAAAACATATATCAAAGCATTTATATCTAGAATAGATAAAGAACATTTACATTTCAATAGTTTTGTCTAAGGAGACAAAAAAATTAAGCGAAGGATCTAAATTGATATTTCTCTTTAAGAACATAGAAATTGCCAACCAACATATATATATGTATGTATATATATATATATATATATATATATATATATATATATATATACTGTTTCTCAGAATGGTTGCACCAGCTTGCATTCCCACCAATAATGTAAGAGGGTTCCCCTTTCTTTGCATCCTTTCCAAAATGTTGTTTCTTGATGTTAATTTTAGTCATACTGACAGGTGTGAGGTGGTATCTCATTGCAGTTTTTATTTGTATTTCCCTGATGCTGAGTGATGTTGAGCATTTTTTCATGTGTCTTTTGGCCATTTGTATCTCTTCTTTGGAGAAATATTTGTTTATGTCTTTTGCCAACTTATTGATTGGATTATTTGTTCTTTGGGTGTTAAGTTTGATAAATTCTTTATAGACTTTAGATACTGACCCTTTTCTAATAAGACATTTACAAATATCTTCTCCCACTCTGTCCATTGTCTTTTGGTTTTATCAACTCTTTCCTTTGCTCTGAAAAAGCTTTTTATCTTGATGAAGTCCCAGTAATTCATTTTTGCCTTTAGAAACTTGTCTAGCAAGAATTTACTGCTGCTGAGGTCAAAGAGGTTGCTGTCTATGTTCTCCCCTAAGATTTTGATTCCTTTCTCACAGTTAAGTCTTTCATTCCTTTCAAGTCTATTTTTGTATATGGGTAAAAAAAATGGTCCAGTTTTATTCTTCCACATGTGGCTGTCTAATTTTCCCAAAATTTTTTATTGAAGAGACTGTCTTCTTGCCATTGGACATTCTTTCCTGCTTTGTCAAAGATTAGTTGACCATAGAGTTGAGGGTCCATTTCTGGCTTCTTTATTCTGTTTCATTGATCTATGTGTCTGTTTTTGTGCAAGTAGCATACTGCTTTGATGATAACAGCTTTGTAACATAGCTTGCACTCTGGAATTATGATGACATCAGCTTTGGTTTTCTTTTTAAATATTCCTTTGGCTACTCAGGGTCTCTTCTGGCTCCTTACAAATTTTAGGATTACTTGTTCCAGCTCTCTGAAAAAAGGCAATGGTATTTTGATAGGGACTGCACTGAATGTGTAGATTGCTTTAGGTAGCATAGATATTTGAATAATATTTGTTCTATGACCCAGCAGTTGCACTACTAGTTATTTACATCAAGGATACTAATGTAGTGTTCTGAAGGGGTACCTACACCCCAATGTTTATAGCAGCAATGTCCACAATAACCAAACTATGGATAGAGCCCAGATATCCATCGACAGGTGAATGGATAAAAAAGATGTGGTATAAAAATACAATGGAATATGACTCAGTCATCAAAAAGAATGAAATCTTGCCAAGTACAAAGATGTGGATGGAACTAGAGGGTATTATGCTAAGTGAAATAAATCAATTAGAGAAAGACTATTACCATATGATCTCACTCATATGTGTAATTTACAAAACAAAACAGGATCATAGGGGAAGGAAGAGAAAAATAAAACAAGATGAAATCAGAGAGGAAGACAAATTATAAGAGACTTTTAATCATAGGAAACAAACTGAGGGTTGCTAGAGGGAAGAGGGTGAAGACAATGGGGTAACTGGGTGATGGCCATTAAGGAGGGTATGTGATATAATGAGCACTGGGTATTATATAAGACTGATGAATCATAACTCTATCTCTGTAACTAATAATACACTGTATGTTAATTAATAAAAGGAAACATTTTGATCATTCTCATAGGTGCAGAAAAAATATTCAATACAAATCAATATCCATTACTGATTTCTAAAAAAAAATGGATATTTATTTATACAATACAAATACAAATATTTATAAATAAAAATATAGTTGTATAAAAAAGAAAAAGTTTAGCATCATCAAGGAAATGCAAATTAAAACCACAATGAGATATCACTGTATATATACAGAATGGGTATAATAAAAAAGGCAGGTAATAGCAAGTATTAGTGAGGATGTGGAAAAATCAAAACTCTCAAACACTCTTGATGGAAATGTGAAATGATATAGTTGGTTTGGGATATTGTCTGGCAGTTCTATAAAAAGTTAAATGTATAATTACCATATGTCCCATCAATTCCCTTTCTAATTACATACAAAAGACAAATTACAATATATATCCATACGAAATCTTATACATGAATAGTCATAGCAGCTTTATACATTATAGCCAAAGGTGGAAACAACCTTATGTCCATCAATGAACCGATTAGTGAAATGTGGTATACCCAAACAATGTAATATCATTCAGTTATAAAAAGAAATGAAGTATTGATAAATGTTACAGTATGAATGAATCTAAAAAAAAAAAATGTACTAAGCAAAAGAAGCCAGTCATGAAAGATTACATACGGTATGATTCTATTTATATGAAATATCTAGAATTGGATTTTCTGGAGATATATAGGATATTCATGATTGCCTAGTGCCAGGGGATGGGTAAGAATGGGGATTGACAGCTAATGAATTTAAGGTTTCTTTTGAGTGGTGATGAAAACATTCTAGAATTCTATTACGGTACTGGTTACACAATTCTCAATATACTAAAATGAACTATACACTTTAAATGGGTGAATTTTATGATGTGTATAATATCTCAGTAAATCTATTAGCAAAAAATTTGTACTATCAACCATCAATATGCTAATACTTTTGGGAATTTAGACAAAATGGACATATCCCTAGAAAAATGCAGCTACTAATCATGAAACAATAAAAAAATTAGTGATATATATATTTTTTAAAGGAATGATAGTTTAAAATTCTTCTCACAAGGAAATTCCAGGTCTTGTTGATTTCACAAGTGAGTTTTATGAAATATTCGACTGACAGTTTATCCTAATATTTTATAAAATGTCTAAACAACAGGAAAACAAAACAAATGATTACAGACCAATTCATTCTCAGTACACTACATGTCTATTACCAAATCCAAAAATGTTAAAGAAAAGGGAAAAAAAATGTATAAAACTACTTCATGTAATGAATGCGGATATCAAAATCCTAAATAAAACATTTTAAATTGATCCAACTCTGATCAATTTAAAACAATATATCACAAAAAAACAATATATCACAACCAACTTGAATTGACCATATATATACGTGACTCCTTCAACATAGAAAATTCATTAGTACATTTCACCATAGTAACATATTAAAAGTAAAAGATCTCTGTAATTGCCTAAATTTTAAAAAGCATTTAAAAAATTAAAATTTATTCATGACTAAAGAGTCTTAGTCAATTAATTATAGAAAAGAATTTTCTTAGCCTGGTAAATTAGTTATTTTAAAAAAATAAAATACTTAAAATACATAGCCTTCTAAATAAGAATATTTGAGACTCATTTTTCTAAAACAAGAAAAAGAAAAATATGCTCACAAACTCTGATTCTAATGAACCTACTATTGAAGGCCCTAGCAAATGAAATAACACAAGAAAAATATGTGATTGGCCAAATTATTGAAATGGACAAAATAAAATGGTTGTCATTGCAAATTACATACTCATTTAAATTTAGGAGCCAAAAGTAATTGAAAGACAAATTATTAGAAATAATAAAGAGTTTAATGAGGTTGTTGAGGTCTTAGATTGTTCTTATGAATGGTGGGCTCAATGGTGGTTATTACATTATTTAAAATTACCTAAATAAATGTAGTCTATTCATTGGCTGATGATTCAAATGTGCCATGACCCAGGAATCAAAATTAATTTATTTTTGTGCACTTGAGTCCCAAAATGGATTGGGGGATCAAACCACTACCTAATATGTTGTCATAGAACAGTGAGTGTCACAGTGTATCTTGGTGATATCCCATAAATCAACTTTGCTTATAAACCCGAGACTATGAGGTAGGAGAGTTTTGTGAGATGACCAAGAATCAAGCACATTTGTTGTAAAGAGGATATCAAAGTATCTATTGAGTCCATTATTCAGTGAAAAACAATAAAACAATTATCTGGCATAAAGGAGACAAAAAAATTGTCTTGAACTGGCTACACAAGTATCCATTGTGAACAATAATAATTATGAAAAACTTTAAACTGGAAAATACACTGTAAAACTTGAATGACTCCATTGTGGGAAAAAAAATAATAATTAACCTCTATTCAAGTTCATTGTTGAAGAGATATTCACTGCTCCATCACCAACTCAACCCCGATAAATTCTCCAGGGAGGTTTTCCTCACTTTCCTCTTCATAAGTTTTAAAACTCCTTATGCTAATGCAGTGTCTGATACAAACATTAATCTTAGCATCAATAACACTTTCTTGTATTACCATTTGCATATTTATTCATGAGACTAAACTAAACTATTTGATGATCATATTCATTCTTATACCTCCAGAAGACAGTAGAGTGTATATTAAGAAATCAGAAGTGGTGGGTATTATAGAAGGCACGGATTGCATGGAGCACTGGGTGTGGTGAAAAAATAATGAATACTGTTTTTCTGAAAATAAATAAAGTAATTTAATTAAAAAAAAGAAATCAGTAATGATCATTTACTCAATTAATAAATGAATGATTAGATAAAAAAATTCTCAGGCTGATGGCATATTTTTTGAGAAACAATCCGTTGTCAATACATGATAGAACAACATCTGGGACAAGGCCTCCTTATAGATAGAACTTCACCAGACTCCTACAGACATTATTTTCATTTTAGGACAGAGAATTTATTTATTTATTTTTTAAGATTTTATTTATTTATTTATTTGACAGACAGAGATCACAAGTAGGCAGAGGCAGGCAGAAAGAGAGGAGGAAGCAGGCTCCCCACTGAGCAGAGACCCCGATGCGGGACTCAATCCCAGGACCCTGAGATCATGACACAAGCCAAAGGCAGAGGCTTTAACCCACTGAGCCACCCAGGTGCCCCTAGGACACAGAATTTAAGCATGCATCTATGCCAGTCTATACCAGGCCCTATTTCCAGATTTTGTTCTAGATATAGGCTATAATTGTTGGAGGGAGGCACTGATGGAACAGTAAGAGCAGTGTATAAAGAAGTGGTTTCACATTGAGATACCACCTTATACCACTTAGAATGGCCAAAATTAGCAAGACAGGAAACAACATGTGTTGGAGGGGATGTGGAGAAAGGGGAACCCTCTTACACTGTTGGTGGGAACGCAAGTTGGTGCAGCCACTTTGGAGAACAGTGTGGGGGTTCCTCAAAAATTAAAAATAGAGCTTCCCTATGACCCTGCAATTGCACTACTGGGTATTTACCCCAAAGATACAGATGTAGTGAAAAGAAGGGCCATCTGTACCCCAATGTTTATAGCAGCAATGGCCATGTTTGCCAAACTGTGGAAAGAACCAAGATGCCCTTCAACAGATGAATGGATAAGGAAGATGTGGTCCATATGCACTATGGAGTATTATGCCTCCATCAGAAAGGACGAATACCCAACTTTTGTAGCAACATGGACGGGACTGGAAGAGATTATGCTAAGTGAAATAAGTCAAGCAGAGAGAGTCAATTATCATATGGTTTCACTTATTTGTGGAGCATAACAAATAGCATGGAGGACAAGGGGAGTTAGAGAGGAGAAGGGAGTGGGGGGAAATTGGAAGGGGAGGTGAATCATGAGAGACTATGGACTCTGAAAAACAATCTGAGGGTTTTGAAGGGGCGGGGGGTGGGAGGTTGGGGGAACCAGGTGGTGGGTATTGGAGAGGGCACGGATTGCATAGAGCACTGGGTGTGGTGCAAAAACAATGAATACTGTTACGCTGAAAATAAATTAAAAAAAAAAAAAGAAGTGGTTTTCTGACTTCATAACATTTCACCTGTTTCTCACACCCATGTGGGCCAGGATCTGGATGTCAGGACTGCTTAGTTGAGGAAATCTGGATGATGGAATTTTGCAAAACATCTAACCACACTCACATTATCTAAAACATTGAACCTAATTGGAAGACCCAGTATTTGGTTATTACTTAATCACCAAAAGAAATTATTTAGTCCAGAAAAGGAATGAGGAAACCAATGTTAAAGTCCTGCCCCTTCAAATCATCACTTGTTTTCCTATTAAAGAATATGAGAGTGATACTGAGTCAGGTCTTACAAAAGTAAGTCGAATGTCCCTGTGTTCCCTTACTTAGAGCATCTGGTCCCTCCTTCTCCCTTCGTCCTCTTTCTTACTACCTTCCCTCCATTGTATTCTTCCTCCAGGCTGTTTGCTTTTGTGCTGATGGACCAACTCAGAAGAATTTTTTTTTAATCATGTTTATTATTTGTAAGATTATGTTTTTCTTGTTTCTTCTCCATGTTTTATTGGTCTTTTGGCCGATGTAGAGGATATGTAGAAACAACACTTGATGAGTACACCAGAGGATATGCTTCCTTTCTCTAGCCTAGAGGTTTTCGTTGTCTTCCAGTTACTTTCATAAAATGTTAACCTTAAGGATGGAAATGTCACCTTTAAAAATATCTCAAGGATCTAAACTGAAATCACTTTCAAACTTTATTATGGGACATGGACAAGCATGTCAAGTTCTCAATTAATAGATGAAATATTATCTCCTTTCTCAGTCTTAAATGTCTTCCAAAGCATTTCATGGCCATGCAAAATAGTTGGTTGATATTTTGGGGAGTATCCAAGGAAGTAATTGAGCGCACTGCTTAAGAGTATTTTTTGCACTAATTAAATATTCCAAACTTCTATCAAGATTATTGTCACCTATTTAATGGCTCATTGAGTTTACGGGCTATGCAAGTCTCTTTCATCAGTAGAGTTAGGACATCCATTCTTGAAATGATAAATTAAGGCATGGGCTAAAATGATAAAAGAACATCTGAAGATTATTCACATTTCAAACTTCTGACATGGACAATTCTGCTCATTGATGAGATTAAGAATCTGATGAGCTTGGAGGATTCATTTTCTTCAAAGAGTCTACTCGCACTTTTTTACCCAACATAGGGCATTGAAAAGTTATGTTGTGGTGATATTTTGTGCACTTATATGAGGTATAAGCAGAAAAATACCTTTAATATAGTTGCTAAAGCTAATCTTTAATAGAAGCCCTTATCATGTATATAAAATGGTTGAAACATGGAATCCTAAATAACTTCCAGCATTTCTTGCACAGAGGAGGAACAGAAGTAGGCATTAGAGGTTGAGCATTATAAAGAATTCATCCATTGATCCATTCTTTTAACAAATAATAATAAAGCAATGGCTATTTGCTAAGGACTGTGTTGTGCCCTAAGGATGTACTGGATAATAAAATGGGTATAAAAGATTACTTCTTGTTGCTTACTATCTAGCTGGGAATAAAGTAAATAAGCACACAAATAAAAAGAAGTTTTGGCTTCGATAAGTGCTATGAAGAAATAGGGAGAGAGACTATAAAGAAAGGGCAGGGGTACAATCATAGGTGGAATAGTAAAGACATTTAAGCTGACACCCAATGGAGATAAGATTGAATCAGGCAAAAATTAAAGGGAAATGTGCTTGAGGCATAGGGAATAGCTTAAACAAAGGACATAAGTGAGAAAGACCTTGGGAAACCTAAGTGGCTCAGACAGTTAAGTGTCTGCCTTCTGCTCTGGTCATGATCCCTGCTTCCTGGGATCTAGTCCTGCGTCTGACTTCTTACTCAGAGGGGAGCCTACTTCTCCCTCTGCCCGCTGCTCCCCCTGCTTGTGCTGTCTCTCTCTCTGACAAATAAATAAATAAAATTTTTTTCTTTTTTTTTTTTTTTTAAAGAAAGAATCTGGTGCCCTCGAGGGTCTGAAAAGTCTGTATTGCTGAAGTATGAAGGGCCAAAGATAAAATGGTCAAAGATGGGGGGCAGAGACCAAGATCTTGCCAGGTTCATTAGAACTTTGTATACCATGGTAGGTAAATTATTCAGATTTTATCCTAAGCCCAAGAAGAAGTGATAAAATATCACTCGAGTTGCTGTTTAAAGAATAGATTAGAAGAAGTCAATATTTGGAGCTTGGAGAGAAGCAGGTTGATTGTTATTTGTAAAAATCTAAGGATGAAATGCTGATGGCTTAGACAGAGTGGATGTAAGAAGATGAAGACACATGACAAACTTGTGGTCTGTTTTTGAAGGAAAAAAATGGGAACTGATCATATGTGGAGTAGGAGAGGGTTTGTCAGAAGTGGCAAATGGGGGATATTTTTACTGAGGTAGAGAAACAGATTTGGGGTGTGTGTGTGTGTTTGTGTTGGGGGCCATTCTGGATGTCAAGGAGGCAATTGAGTCTATAGTTTTGAAGCTTACATGAGATTACTACCTTGAAAGTTATCAGAATCTAGGTAATCTTTGATACCGCAAGAAGAGCAGACATCATTCTGACAGAAAATCTAGAGAAGGAAAGGAAATTAGCGAGAATGAAACTTGAGGAATGCCAGCATTTTAGGAGTAAAGGAGATGTAAAAAGAGCCTGTAAAGAAAAGAGAAAAAGCATGGACACAGAGGTTGGAAAGAGAGTCTTCACTGGGCAGGGAATAGTCAAAGGAACAATTGCCATCTGAAGGCAAGAGGGGATGGGAGCCATAGCACAAGCCAAAACTTTGGCCTTTCATGGATGGAAGATTTTCTCATTTGTAATAGGAAATAAAGAGGTGTTGAAGAGTACAGATGAAAAAAAATATATTTTAAATTGGTGGAATGGTATGCCAGGTTATACTTTCTCAATCTAGTATTAGTCAAGGCCCTCAGATTTGGAAAATGGGGGACAACGATACATAAAGGGGAAAGGGGAACATACGGCAGAGGAGAGAATATCAGTCTTGAGAAGAGGGAAACAAATTACTAGAAAAATATAATAGGATTGATGGATAGTATGCTTTAATATAATTCGTATAGTGCCTTCCACTTTAAAAACACATTCATGCCCAATGTTTATTTGTTCTGTAGACACCAATGAGAACCAGTTCCAATTAATGCTCATTATAGCTGGTGGGGTACATAAACCAAGCGTTATTGTCTACAAAAAAAAAAAAAAAAAAAAAAAACTGGCTCAGAGAATATCTAATTCACTGGAAGTGGTTTTGCTACCACGTGATGGGATAGAGGTTCCAATCTGGATTTTCAGACTCAGAATTAATGTCTTACTCTCCACTCTCCATGTTACTCAAATTATGTTTAACCTTCAATGGTGATCATAGTAAAGCCCAGATACGTTAGTCTCCTTTTAATGCTCAGTTGTTATGATTAAAGATCGAAAGACACAAATGAGTTATTTAAAAAATACTAGCGCTATCATTTCTTATGTAATCCATGCAGATTCAATGCTGGGACACAGCTCTACACAGCTGTGACCGAATTTTTGCGTGCGATCATATTTTTAGACTGATGTGAATGGTCAAGGCAGCTGAACAACCAATTTAGTTGATTTTGTTCCACCAACTTGACTGGTCATTGGGCTGAACTGACCAGAAGGCACTATCATGCAAACACAGCGAGCTATGTTTTTCTAGAAGATTCATGCTATGCATCAGAAGCTGTCTTAACTATTTCAGATCGCTTGAGTAGTACTCGGCCGTTGAAGTGACAATACATTTTTGAATCAGCTTCGTATGAAGAATATAATGATTTTAGAGAGATAAACAACTTAATATTTGGGTTTTCCCATCTGCATCAATGGTGCCCCTTTAGTTGAAAATAACAGAAATTGACCCTTACTAAAGAAAGAAAGAAAGAAATTAACCCTGATTAAATTACACAGAGAAGCGATTCATATTAAGTGTTAAATAGATCATATCAGGAAAGATATGAGAACTGGACATGGGTTAAAGACACAGGGCACTTAGTAACTAACCAGTGCTATAGCCTGAATTGCTAGAACTGCATTGCACCTGGCTAGTTCTTTAGCAGGCCATTTTCAGTGTTTCTGAGTGCATGTGTGTAAGGCCGATTATCTCTAATACTACTATTGCTACAACTATTACTACTAATAACAATATCGGCATAGGGCACATAATGCGGTAAGTGCTTTATGTGCTCATACAAACCTAGAAATTAGAAGTAAGCATATCTTCATTTAACACAAGAGGAAACTGCAGCTTGGAGAAATTGACCTTCTGCAAATCATGTGATTAGCAGGTGGCAAAATTGGAAACTCAGTCTATATGAAGGCCAAGCTGTGTTCTTTTTCTTTTTTTTTTAATATTTTATTCTAATATTTGAGAGAGAGAGCAGGAGTGAGAGAAGAGGGGTAGAGCAAGGGAGAGAGACAAGCAGACTCCCCATTGAGCAGGGAGTTGGACTCAGCTTTGGACTTGAGCTTGGGCTTGATCCCAGGACCCTGAGATCATGACCTGAGCCTAAGTCAGACAATTAACCAGCTGAGCCATTGAGGTGCCCCATGTGTTCTTAACTTCTGTTCTAAATGGTCCATCATGTCAACGTAAAATAATGATCTCTCTGGTCAGTTAATAGCATTTAAGGAAGCACAGCTTATAGAATAAACTTACTTATTTATTTTTCTCTTGGTCATTTTACTGTTTCCTTTAGGTCTCCTGTAAGCCTGTGTGAATAGACACTTATGATTAAAAATCCAATGCATCGGGGCACCTCAGTGGCTCAGTGGGTTAAGCCTCTGCCTTCAGCTCAGGTCATGATCTCAGGGTTCTGGGATCGAGTCCTGCATTGGGCTCTCTGCTCGGCGGGGAGCCTGCTTTCTCCTCTCTCTCTCTCTGCTTGCCTCTCTGCCTACTTGTGATCTCTCTCTGTCAAATAAATAAAATCTTAAAAAAAGAAAAAGAAAAAAAATCCATCCCATCTGATTTTCGACTCCCACTTAAATTATACTACACACATACCACCAAATAAAATAAGAAACTTGCCTATAAGGAAAAGAGGAAAAGTTTTCTAAGATATGCTACCAAAGCATGAGTAAAACTCAGCTAAGACTGTGTAACATACTAGTCATGTTCTGAAAGGAACAGAATGCTTCTTTTGCTACATGACAGTTAGAAACACCTTTTTAGAAGTAAAAGACTTCTGGGGCTCCTGGGTGGCTCAGTCATTAAGAGTCATTAAGAGTCTGCCTTCAGCTCAGGTCATGATGCCAGGGTCCTGGGATGAGCCCTGCATCAGGCTCCCTGCTCTGTGGAAAGTCTGCTTCTCCCTCTCCCCCTCCTCCCACTCCTCTTGTTTGTGTTCCCTCTCTCGCTGTCTCTCTCTCTGTCAAATAAATAAATTTTTAGGTCCCCCCAAAATGGGTCCATGATTAAAGGAGCAAGACTGATATAAAGCGAAGGTCAAGGAAAGCTTTATTTCGTGCCAAGCATCAAGAACCAAACTGAATGTTCGGGGCCGCACCTTTTACAGAGAGGGCGACCTCTCTCTGCTTCACAGACTAGCTTTTAAGGGCAAAGGCCATGTGGTTGGGCCTGGCCACGCAGAGGTGGCCAATGAAATTATAACACAGAGAAAGCTGCACAGTCATGCTAGGTCACACATAAGTGACCAATTGAATTACAATCTACCCTATAGTAGACATTTGAACTAGCCTATCACCTTGGTCAGAATTGGCACCCAAAAGGTGGGGCCCATACTCCTTGGTAGCTAGGGAGACAGTATGTGCCCCCACCGATTGGATACCTCCACCTGGCCTGACCCCCTCTTGTATTTGGGCTTTGTTACCTCGGACTGGTTTCCCGGGCTTGTTTTTAAGTAAGTCCCATGGGGGGAAGGGGGGACAGGGACAGTTTAAGTTTTGCTGTATAAACAACAAAATGAATGTTTAATCCAAGATGGAATCTCTCTGGCTAAATAGGCCATTACAAAACAAATAAAATCTTAAAAGAAGAAACAGAAGAAGAAGAAGAAGAAGAAATAGTAGTAGCAGTAGTAGTAGTAAAAGATCTCTGAAAGACATCTTCATTGCCACAAAGATACCAGCTCCAATATGGAGACCTTGAAATGGGAAGCACTGATTCTGTAGTGACTCTAAATTCTGGAAAGAAAAAGAGTAAAAAGGAAGGAAGGGAGGGAGGAAGGAAGGAAGGAAAGAGAGAAGACGGGGGTATACTTAACCATCAGACTCATGATCAAAATTAAGTAAAGAAAATCTCAGCCAAAAGAATTCTGACATTAGTAGACACTGTTGGAAGCTCTCAGAAGCCGCGGGACTTCACTGTACTCCTTGTAAACCAGTCTTTCACTGTTTATAGTTAGCTTCTGGTACAGATAGAAAGTGAGGATGCAGAATGTTTCTCACTGTAAATTAATTTTTCTATTCTAGGAAAAAAAAAACAAACCCTCCGAGTTCAGATTTTCAGGTAAGCAGAAACACAGTATATTAATTTCCTCTAAGGTAAGATATATAGAAAGATCTTCCTGTGTTTTGCTTTGGGTTGTTGTTTTGTTTGTTTTCAAAATAGACTATTCAGTGGAAAGAGACACAACTGATAGGAAGAATATATGCAGTTATAGTCACTGCATTTGGTTAAAAATATTGTTTCCGTTTGTCACCAACGGATGGCCCAAATTAAGATGAAAGAGGCTTACCTCCAAAATAAAAGTTATTTACATTTCTATCTCTCACTTAAAATAAATACATACCTTCTGTCTGGATAATATGCAAACTAGAATCATTTAAATGAGGAGGGAAAAAAAGTAGACCTGCTGAAAATAATGTTTTGCAAAGTTTTCAGGGAAGTGGTCACAGCCTTTGGGGAACAATTTGAACCTGAACTCCAATAAATGAGAACACTGTCACCTCATAGGGACTCCTAATCAGGCCTTCTTTGTTCTGTTGCTCCTATTTTCACAAGAAGCTCCTTGCTGATACCTGCACACATTCTTCTATTCATATGTAAATTGAATTAAAGCTGTTATTCTTTCTTCCCCACAATCTGTTTTTAAAGTAATAAAAAAAAAAAAAAAAAAAAAAAAAACCGTAGGAGAGAGTGGTGGGGACGGGTGGAGGCTAATGGACGCAGGCCGGTTCTGACTTTGCACCAAAGCCATGGTAGTCCTCTTGAAGGAGAAGCTGTGCCTCTCCTTCCCAGTTATTGGCTTAGACATTTCCACTGATAGGACATTGGGATTCCAAGGGCAGTTTTATGGTTCTTTAGACCTCTGTGATCGGGGTGGGGGTATGTAGATGGTCCCCGCCCCTGTCAGGGAAGGGAAAATAGTCGGTTGGCCAGAAGAGAACAGGGAACCACACACCCAGGGTTCAACTCCTGGCTTTGCTGTTCACCTGCTAGAGGCCTGGAAAAAGCCAGATGAGATTACTGGGGCCTCCCTTTCTTCTGTGTGCAGATTAATTGCCTGTGGCAAATGCTGTGTGCAAATTTCAAGGGCAATTGAGTCCTGTGTGCTTTCCTAGTGCTCCTCTTATGTTTATTTTCCTCTCTCTTTCCTTCTCTCTCTCTCTCCCTCTCTCTATGTTTTGTTTTTAAGGTCATGAGATGCCAATTTTATGTGCAGTTAAGTTGTGCATGTCCCAAGGTGACTAGGGCACCCCAATTGCACTTTAAAACCCTCAATTATAAACATATCCATGATATCTAATGTCTTAAGGGAGTAACCTAATTCTCCTTTGTCAGAGTCATTTTATGTGGATGCTTCTTATTTCTATAAGAATGTTGTAGTTATTAGCTTAAACCAAATAGGACATTCCACTCTTAGGTGTCTTCCTTTCTCAATCTGTTAAGAGATGTTCACAGATAAGGAAATGAAACATATCTACAGAGTGTCTCAATTTTAAAAGAAAGGCAAGGGTTAATAATGCAATTTCTATAAATATAGAATTTCTATAAATTCTATAAATAAATATAAGTAACTACAGCTCGTGTTCATAATGCACCTTGGGTTCCCTATTTAAAACGATAGCTTGTCAGTATAGTTTATTAAAGAACTTGAATTTTAAAAGAGAATATAAAAAGATTTTTAACAAGAATACAAAAAGAAAAAAAAAAAGGAAAACACTTGAATAAACTGTTTTCTCTCAGAGAGCTTTGGGTCAAGAGGGACATCTGGGATCAGACAATTGCTGTTAAATCCCTTTTGTGAACTAACAACTGTGATTTTTTTTTATAGATTTTATTTATTTATTTGACAGAGAGAGATCACCAATAGACAGAGAGGCAGGCAGAGAGAGAGGAAGGGAAGCAGGCTCTCTGCTGAGCAGAGAGCCGGATGCGGGACTCGATCCCAAGACCCTGAGATCATGACCCCAGCCGAAGGCAGCGGCTTAACCCACTGAGCCACCCAGGCGCCCACAACTGTGATTTTTGAGAAAGGTAATTACTCTCCTATAAACCTTGGCTGCCTCCTCCCTCAAATGAGGTGGGGTGGGGCATAACCAGTAAGATGGCTATCCAGATTAAATTAGATAATACGTTAAAAATCCAACCTCCATCAGGAGCTCAGAAAACAGTGACAGTCACCACTTGCCGCAGAAGTTCCTTTCATTTCAGGAAGACCCTGTGCCCAGAACCATTTAGAATTGCACGGAACGCGCGCTGGAAGAGTTCGGGAAATTAACCAGGTTCTCAGACAACAGGTTGCAGGAGTCAATAGATGCTTATTTCACCGTTTCAACCATGTGACTGCAGTCCTGTGGGAAGAAGGGTGGTGGTGGTCCTCAAGCTTTTTTTTTTTTTTTTTTACTTGGTGGGTCCTCAAGCTTTTGCCCCTGCTACCAGCCTGCTTGCCCCGTTACAAACCCCAGAGGTGGCGCCACCAACACTCCTTCCGCTGATGGGAGCCAAGATCCCAACATCAGCGCTGGGTGCACACCAGATGCCCATGTCCTTACCTGTGTCCCCCTTCCCACGTCTTCAAAAGCTTC